>NC_081191.1:92566091-92768591 GCF_902713425.1 Acipenser ruthenus | reverse complement strand
ATCCTCCCTCTTACTGTAAATACCCTGCTCTTCCTGTAAATACCCATGCAGCAGTTTGTAACAGAGAAAAAAGTGCTTGCTTCTCAATTCAACGACCTGTGTCACCTTTTACGGCTATTCATTCGCAAGGTCTCTGAAATATGAGTGCAAGTTTTTCTTTCTTATTACAAGCATCTGTCTCTGTTATAATAAATACATCTCACAAACTTGAAAAATAAACTTCCAAGTTGCTAAAAATTGTATTTTGTTTTCTTAAAATGATGTTACAAAAACCCATAGGTCTTAACCAACTTAGCTGTCCTTGAAGTAATTTGTTTTTCAAACGTATAACATTTCATTACTTACAACAGCATACCCCATTAGCTGCTTCCACTGTACCTGGACCTAAGGAGTTAATCTGGCTCCCAGCTGGCTTTCTTATCAGTGTAGACATGGTTTCCAAGCAAGTTTCACTCCCTCTTCTAGTTCTGGTTACAGACTTGCAAAAGTTAGTACATATACATGGAAAACACAAAGACGAAACTCCTTATCTCTTCCATTTGGCAAAACTCCCAGAAAACATCAAAACTAAATTTAAGAAAGTGTTAAAAGAAAAAATATTCATTGTACTCTTCCGTTTTTTTCTTTCTTTTTTTTTTTTTATATAGTTTTGCAATACACAAGCTGCCTACTGTATTTCAAGAGGAAGGTGCATATTAACACACTCTCTCAATAAACAGTCATAAGCATCTTGTACCTTCCAAACTAAATCCCTATTGTTTTCTTTGCATGGTTTTGCTTTACTTGTCAAAACAATAATTCAGTTGCATTCCTTTGACAAAAGCAAACATAAGTTTCAGTTTTACTTTAACGATGTAACCATTAAAATAACCACATTTATAATATTAAAGTTTTTACTTCCATTACTGTTCAAATGTATTATTATTAATTTGTATTTTAAACGTTTTTTTCCCCCTCAATTCATGTAATAAAATAAAACCATGTCAGGCTTTACTTATAACCATTACAGAATTACCAGTAAACTGCAGTAACATTTTTTTTTAATTGTTATTAACAGAATTTCATTTATTTAATGTGTACTGTAGAGTTAAATAGTGTAATGTATACTTTCTTTTCCTAAATCATTTAAACCAAATTAATAACATGTCTTTGATTTTTCATGCAATCTCTACTCCAAATATTTATTTGTGATTCTTAAAAACAGTCACTTCATTCATGAAATATTTTTAATAAAATATTTCCAGGTACAATTTTTAATCTGTTCCATTTGCACAGTCACCTTATCAAACAGAAGTCTCTCTCACTTACCTCTGCCTGCCTGCATGTAACACTTCAAGCACTTCAAAGTGCTGGCGAAGTACACATGCTCTGCAGATCTCTGTGGTTTCAACATGCAGTTCTGGGCACCAGTATTCTCTTAGCTGATAGAGGATCCCCTTAATACACTCTGTAGTGCTCCTATTTCTTGGTGAGCTTTCATCAAAATAGCCCCCCCCCCCCTGCTAAATGTAGGAGATACTATTCTCTTGCTTGTTTTAAACAGTCTGTACATTACTACCTGCTCCAACTGGTATTTGTCTACATCTGTCAGAAATTCAAATAGCAATTGACTGTCAGTAAGCAAATTAAACATTCTAGCAGTTACTGCCTGAAAGGTTACATTTTACTTTCCTTGTACTTCTCCTGCTAATTTAGCAGCACAGTTGTTACCTACAATTGTAACCACCTTCCCACTCCAGTGACCTGCTGCATGCTGAACACTGATTCTGTTACCCCTCAGCTGTTCAATCTCTTTGTATATGTTGGCATGTGCTATAGGTTTGCCTCTATGGTCAGAGTAACCATTCTCTTTCCAGGCTAGAGAGTGTATATTGTATGCTTGGGCGCAATAGCTGGAGTCTGTCACTAGTAACATGGTCTCACTGAGCGTCCCCAGTATTTGAGCCATCAGAAGTCCCTTCAAGAGGGCTTTTGCTTCTGCTGTTTGAGCAGATCGACCTGACACCACTTCAGAGTGATGTTGAGTTTCTTCATAAATTCCATTATTATTTTTCCAACTGAGATTCATATACCACATTCTGGGTTGCCTTTTCTGGCAGGAACCATCGGAAAATATCAGCCAGTCAGGTACAAATATTGGTTGTCCTGCTGTTGTGTTGCTGTTGTGTATCGTTCCTCCCATTCTTCAGACGGGGGAAGATTTTTGGAATTTATTTAGAGGCTAGCCCAGTGACAGTGGTATAGACTATTTTTTGGATCAGCTAGCAAAGTAATCCATCTATCCCACATTAGTTGCAGTGCTTTCATGTTTACCAGTGATCCCTTTGTTAGGGTACCTAGTCCTGGGGTATCACTGAAAACTTGGAGTGGCTCTTACTGTAAATACCCTGCTACCCTGCTCTTCCTGTAAATACCCTGTTCTTACTGTAAATACCCTGCTACCCTGCTCTTCCTGTAAATACCCTGCTCTTACTATAAATACCCTGCTCTTCCTGTAAATACCCTGCTCTTACTATAAATACCCTGCTCTTACTGTAAATAACCTGCTCTTATTGTAAATACCCTGCTCTTACTATAAATACCCTGCTCTTATTGTAAATGCCATGCTCTTACTGTAAATACCCTGCTACCCTGCTCTTATTGTAAATACCCTGCTCTTATTGTAAATACCCTGCTCTTACTGTAAATAACCTGCTCTTATTGTAAATACCCTGCTCTTACTGTAAATAACCTGCTCTTATTGTAAATACCCTGCTCTTATTGTAAATACCCTGCTCTTATTGTAAATACCCTGCTCTTACTATAAATACCCTGCTCTTCCTGTAAATACCCTGCTCTTACTATAAATACCCTGCTCTTACTGTAAATAACCTGCTCTTATTGTAAATACCCTGCTCTTACTATAAATACCCTGCTCTTATTGTAAATGCCATGCTCTTACTGTAAATACCCTGCTACCCTGCTCTTATTGTAAATACCCTGCTCTTATTGTAAATACCCTGCTCTTATTGTAAATACCCTGCTCTTCCTGTAAATACCCTGCTCTTATTGTAAATACCCTGATCTTATTGTAAATACCCTGCTCTTATTGTAAATACCCTGCTCTTACTGTAAATACCCTGCTCTTACTGTAAATACCCTGCTCTTATTGTAAATTGCTACCCTGCTCTTCCTGTAAATACCCTGCTCTTCCTGTAAATACCCTGCTCTTATTGTAAATATCCTGCTACCCTGCTCTTACTGTAAATAACCTGCTCTTATTGTAAATACCCTGCTCTTCCTTTAAATACCCTGCTCTTCCTGTAAATACCCTGCTCTTATTGTAAATACCCTGCTACCCTGCTCTTATTGTAAATACCCTGCTCTTATTGTAAATACCCTGCTCTTATTGTAAATACCCTGCTCTTATTGTAAATACCCTGCTCTTCCTTTAAATACCCTGCTCTTCCTGTAAATACCCAGCTCTTATTGTAAATACCCTGCTACCCTGCTCTTCCTGTAAATACCATGTTACCCTGCTCTTCCTGTAAATACCCTGCTCTTCCTGTAAATACCCTGCAACCCTGCTCTTACTGTAAATACCCTGCTCTTACTGTAAATACCCTGCTCTTACTGTAAATACCCTGCTCTTATTGTAAATACCCTGCTACCCTGCTCTTAGTGTGTGTCCGATTCTGGGAGAAATCTTCATTATTCCATTGGCTGTATTGTATCTCGACCCATTGCAAAAATATTATAAAATTACATATGATCTGATTCTCCTGAACATGTGTTTTCACTTTTATAGTTTGTTGTTGTTTTCTCCCCAGGATCATTCAGTTTCGAAGGCCACTGAAATTCAAAGAGTTGCTTCAGAAGGTGACTGATGCCTTTGGAGAGCAGATGGACTTGTATTACCCGAACACTGAGGTAGTTTGAGATTCTGAGCTATGCATGAGAGAAACTGTAGGGTGCTGCCCTGGGGTCCATCCTGATCCAATGGGGCAGACAGTGATAGGAGTGACATGGGGGTAGGAGGGAGGGAGGTTGCTGGCTCTTACTGTAATATCTTACTCAGTGCTTGCAGTGGAGGCTTATATTAACTAACTGGCTTTATTTCCATTGTGTCTCATCTGTTAGTTCCTTTATCACTTAACCCTTTAAGGTGCAATGAGGGAAGCAGCTGTTTTTATTACATGTGCAATGTGGGGATTTGAGCTGCTTTAACCAATGAAGTGTGACTGTTGGGGCAGAACTAAGCACAAGAATCCACCCAATCCAACAGCTTTGAGCTCTGAAAACAGGATCTGTTTGAGTTTTCACTCTGTTCCTGGGCATACAAATCACAAACATAAATAATGCATTTATTATTATTATTATTATTATTATTATTATTATTATTATTATTATTAGTAGTAGTAGTAGTAGTAGTAGTATTATTATAACATTAAATTAGAATATCCTTTACAAAAACAAACAAAGCAAGCCAGCTATTAAAATGTATCCCTTTGTTTTTTGTACTGGTCTCTGCTTGCTGAATCCTCCTCTTGTGCATGTGTTCCAGCTCCTCGTTCCCTTGCGCTGCCAGGAGGATTTGGAGAAAGCCGTGCTGTACTTGGATCTCCACCCGTCCATGAAGAGTCTGAGGGTGTTAGTCAAGACTCCCAAAAACAACCACGTGAGTCCTCCAGACAACAACCACTCACTGCTACAGACACTGGGAGTCCTGGTATGGCTGCCTGCAGTGAGGGGCTCTCCACAGCTGAGTGTCGGCACTGACTGCTACAGACACTGGAAGTCTGGTATAGCTGCCTGCAGGGAGGGGCTCTCCACAGCTGAGCGTCAGCACTGACTGCTACAGACATCGGGAGTCCTGGTATAGCTGCCTGCAGGGAGGGGCTCTCCACAGCATCCCTTACACTGTGGCCTGGCCACAGGCTTCACCACTCTCTTAGTTGAGCTGTTTTCTTTTAGTTTCGGAAGGGAACAGAAATGTAATTTCTGTCATTGTGCTGTCTCAAAAGACAATAGCTGTGAATACATACGAAACTTCAGTAAAGAGGTGACTTAGCTGGGCTCCACAACTAATAATTCCTTGTAAGATTCTATAGTATTTTCTCAGAAATTATCCAGTTAGATACTTCTTGGTAATGCGGTCTTTAAACCATGGTATTCTTGGTTCCCCAGAACCTTCTTGTTTGAGTCAGCGCACCACAAACCCACAGTCCTGCAGTCCTGCCCTTCCCCCTCCTCCACACTAACGTGACGAATATGTACAGCATGTTGCATGACACACAGAGACTGCTGGAGCAGTTTAGGGTTCCGAGTATAAAAATGAAGTATTTTATGGTTTTAGTCCAATAGCTGCTGTACACTGGGATATTCAGCTATGGCAAAAGGTTTGATGCACTACTTTTAGCCATGGCTGTATAGTGTACAGAGTCTATAACTGCCATTTATTATTATTATTATTATTATTATTATTATTATTGTTGTTGTTGTTGTTGTTGTTGTTGTTGTTGTTGTTGTTGTTGTTGTTGTTGTTGTTGTTGTTGTTGTTGTTGTTGTTGTTGTTGTTGTTGTTGTTGTTGTTGTTGTTGTTGTTGTTGTTGTTGTTGTTGTTATTATTATTATTATTATTATTATTATTATTATTATTATTATTTAGTTGTTTAGCCAACGCTTTTAGCCAACGCTTTTATCCAAAGCGACTTACAGAAATGAAACAAAATATATAAATTACATTCTTAAATTGAAAAAGAAAATAGAAAAAGAAAAACTTAGCAGACATGTAAAAGCAAATTAAGAATTATAAATATTTAAAGTACATAACTAACTAACTAATAAAATAACACAAAGCATAACAGCACAGAAACATCCCAGAGCTGCCCCAGAACAGCCAGTGTTCTTTCCAGCTGTTCTTGCACGATTGCCGCACACGCTGCCGCTCACACCGGCAGGGAAGATGAATCCGTAGCAATCCTTAATCGGAGGCAGCAGAAACAGGTGTGTGATGAACACAGGGGAAAACAACAAAGTCCAGTGATGTGCTATGACGCATAGAGAACACTTGCAGTGATGTTATTGTTTGAATGAGAATTGAAACAAAACAGAAACAAACAAAATAAAATCTGCTGTTTCCTGTAAAGTCTCTGGTGCTCTGTTTCTGTACTGGGCACGGCTCTTGTTTCAATCCTGTGTGTCTTCCCTGTGCTCCAGTATTTACAGGTGAACAGCCGAGCTGATAAACCACCTGAAATGAGGATGTCCAAGTCTATGGGAGACCTGAAGGGATCCCCGTTTAAAAGCACTGAGAGGATCCGCAAACACTCCACAGGTGAGGGAGGCCTGCCAGGCGCATTTACAGTGGCCCATTATTATTACCCTGCTTTTCTCTCCAGTCTCAACACTCTCCTGATCCCCTCTCTCTGTGTTAGTTGGTCTCAGCACTCTCCTGATCCCCTGTCTGCTCTGTGCCACTCAGGTTCTCTGCACACAGGCCGCAGTTCCCCTCCTCCTGGCAGTGTCCCGGAGGAGCAGCAGCAGATTGCACGGAAGGGGTCCTACACCAGCATCCACAGCGAGGGCGAGTTTATTCCCGAGACCCTGGACCAGAACGTAAGAAAACAACTCGCACCACAGTTCAGAGTAACTAAGCGCCAGCACTGCTATATAAAAAAATATTTAAACGATTCCTTTTTTTTTTATTTAGTAGTCGCCATTTAGGTTTTTTTGTTATTTTCTCCTCAATTTAGTAGAGTCCAATTATTATTATTATTATTATTATTATTATTATTATTATTAATAATTTTTTTTGCTCAGCTCACCGCTACCACCCGCTGACTCGGGAGGGGCAAAGACGAACACCACTGTCCTCCGAAGCGTGTGCTGTTAGCAGCCTGCTTTTTTTCACACTGCGGACTCACCATGCAGCCACCCAGAGCTACAGTGTCGGAGGACAATGCAGCCCTGGGCAGCTTACAGGCAACCCCGCAGGCGCCAGGCCAGACCACAGGGGTCGCTGGTGCGCAGTGAGCCGAGGACACCCTGGCGACCTAACCCTCACTCCCCCCAGGGCGGCTCTCGGCCAATTGTGCACCGCTCCGTGGGAGCTGCCGTCCTTGGTCGGCAAAGGAATAGCCTGGACTCGAACCAGCGACGTTCAGACTATAGCGTGCGTCCTGCACTCTATGCGAGTGCTTTTACTGGATGCGCCACTCGGGAGCCCAAAAGATTCCTTTTTTAAATCAATTTTTTTTATTGTGCTGCGATGTGATGTCACCAGTTCTGTACTAGACTTGTGTGACTTTCTGAAAGGAGGAAACCGAAGTCATTGGATATTAGGAATGACTAAATTCCTAAGAAATTCCTAACTAAATGAATTGAAAAGGCAGTTAGAGACAGTGAGAGATATTGTAGATTAATAAAATGATTTGCATCATACACGGGAAGGGAAAGGTACAGTCAGGGTTGCGGTCAATTCCTGTTCTGGAATTGGAATTGAGATTAAAGAGACATTGTGGCAGGATGGCTCACAGTGGTGAGGTGTGATGACGTCACGGACCAGGAAGTACAGAAACCAAACAATGGATGGGCGGGTGAAGCTGAATGCTGTGGCACTCAGCGTGGATTTATTAATAAACAAAACAAAATGAAAGATTTAAACACAACAACAAAACAGAAAACAAAAAGGCACGATGGCCAAACAAATAGAAACAAGTATACTTTTTTTAAATATAGCAATTGTTTTGTTGTATTCTACGCGCGCTCTCTCCGCTCTCCCGTACTCTCTACACTCAACCACTGCAGAACGGACAGCTGCCGCTTCTTATACTCTGGCCGAGGGGTTAACTAGTTGTTAATTATCTTATTACCCCTCGGCCAGAGTCTGCACGCGTTTGGTAAGGATGCATGACTGTCAGCTACTTAAATAATCAGTAGCTGATCAGTCATGCATCCTCACGGGGTTTTTAAATATAAATAATAAAAGACGCGGCGCTTTTACCCGCGCCGCAAACAAAAATACAAATAATAATACATAGGGGCGGGACACTCCGCCACAGACATTAATAATTGTCATGATTGTTCAGATACTTTAATCGGAAGCCAGTTTAATTGACTAACAGTGACCTCAATTTCAGTAAGGTGTTGTCACTGTGAGAAGCTCATTGTAACAGAATGCTGCACATTGCAATGTTGATCAGTGTTGGGGTTGATTAAAAGGGAATGGGAATGGATTTTAAAAAAGGAAATGGAATTGAGGAACAGGAAGTGACCCGGACCTGCTGGGTAAAATAAATGGAAGGACTTAATGAAAGGGCATGTACAGCTATCTGCTCCAGGGCAACACTACCATTCTCGGTGAGTGGCTCATAGCTCCCTGTGGCTCATTCTCAGTGAGTGGCTCATGGCTCTCTGTGGCTCATTCTCAGTGAGTGGCTCATGGCTCCCTGTGGCTCATGGCTCCCTGTGTTTCATTCCCACAACAGATACTGGATCCCTTTGGCAGGGCTGACAACTCCCTCTCAGATAGCTGCCATTCACTGGACAGGTGAGCCTCTGCAGCACAGCTTACTAGAGCCTTGGCTTTGTACATTCTACATTTCCTACCTGGATAATATCTGGAAAAACAAGAGCATATATGCATTTCTATTTGTTTTTATGGGTGCCCGTATATACTGTTACTTGATATTTTATGATTAGACTTTAAAAACCTGTAGAGATTATTTACACAATATTCCTTATTAGTTTTCTAGAAGGTTTGGAGTTTGTTTGTATTTCCGTTTAAGTTTCAGTGAATAAAGCGATTTAAGAAACATTGTGGGGTGCAATAAAGCTGAGCCAACAGACCAGACCTGAAAGTGAATAAATATGAGTGAAACAGTGTTGTCTTTATACAGGACAATCTGAGATCACTAACTGTGTGTGTCACTGACTGTGTGCCTTCTCACTGCAGCCCTCCATTCTCACAATCTGAGACCAACAGGGACTGGAACTGTGTGAATCAGAGCCGTGAGTATGCAGGTGGGGTATTCTTAGTGTGCCATGTGGTAGTGTGGTGTACAAAGGCAGCAGGTAGATTCATACTGTGGGATTATTACATGTGTTTAAACAAAACATTGTATGTATATATATATATATATATATATATATATATATATACAGACGTGCTCAAATTTGTTGGTACCCCTCCACAAAAAACGAAGAATGCACAATTTTCTCTGAAATAACTTGAAACTGACAAAAGTAATTGGCATCTGCCATTGTTTATTCCATATTTAATAGAAGTCAGACTTTGCTTTTGATTTTTTATTCAACATAATATTGTAAATAAGAAAACAAATGAAAATGGCATGGACAAAAATGATGGGACCGCTAACCTAATATTTTGTTGCATAACCTTTAGAGGCAATCACAGCAATCAAACGTTTTCTGTAGCTCTCAATGAGACTTCTGCACCTGTTAACAGGTAGTTTGGCCCACTCTTCCTGAGCAAACTGCTCCAGCTGTCGCAGGTTTGATGGGTGCCTTCTCCAGACTGCAAGTTTCAGCTCTTTCCATAGATGTTCGATAGGATTCAGATCAGGACTCATAGAAGGCCACTTCAGAATAGTCCAATGTTTTGTTCTTATCCATTCTTGGGTGCTTTTAGCTGTGTGTTTTGGGTCATTATCCTGTTGGAGGACCCATGACCTGCGACTGAGACAGAGCTTTCTGACACTGGGCAGTACGTTTCGCTCCAGAATGCCTTGATAGTCTTGAGATTTCATTGTGCCCTGCACAGATTCAAGGCACCCTGTGCCAGGCGCAGCAAAGCAGCCCCAAAACATAACCGAGCCTCCTCCATGTTTCACTGTAGGTATGGTGTTCTTTTCTTTGAAAGCTTCATTTTTTCATCTGTGAACATAGAGCTGATGTGACTTGCCAAAAAGCTCCAGTTTTGACTCATCTGTCCAAAGGACATTCTCCCAGAAGGATTGTGGCTTGTCAATATGCATTTTAGCAAATTCCAGTCTGGCTTTTTTATGTTTTTCTTTCAAAAGTGGAGTCCTCCTGGGTCTTCTTCCATGGAGCCCACTTTTGCTCAAAAAGCAACGGATGGTGCGATCAGAAACTGACGTACCTTCACCTTGGAGTTCAGCTTTATCTCTTTGGCAGTTATCCTTGGTTCTTTTTCTACCATTCGCACTATCCTTCTGTTCACTCTGGGGTCGATTTTCCTCTTGCGGCCGCGCCCAGGGAGGTTGGCTACAGTTCCATGGACCTTAAACTTCTTAATAATATTTGCAACTGTTGTCACAGGAACATCAAGCTGCTTGGAGATGGTCTTGTAGCCTTTACCTTTACCATGCTCGTCTATTATTTTCTTTCTGATCTCCTCAGACAACTCTCTCCTTTGCTTTCTCTGGTCCATGTTCAGTGTGGTGCACACAATGGTACCAAACAGCACAGTGACTACTTTTCTCCATTTAAATAGGCTGAATGACTGATTACAAGATTGGAGACATGTGTGATACTAATTAAAGAAACTAATTTGTTTGAAATATCTCTATAATCCAATTATTTATTATCTTTTCTAAGGGGTACCAACAAATGTGTCCAGGCCATTTTAGAATATCTTTGTAGAATAAGCAATAATTCATCTCTTTTCACAGCTTCTTTGCTTTATTCTATGACATACCAAAGGCATGCAAGTATACATGATAAAATAGCTTTTAATTTCATCACTTTTCAGGAGGAATGAAGCATTATTTCAATGAGCTGTAAGGGTACCAACAAATTTGAGCACGTCTGTATATATATATATATATATATATATATATATATATATATATATATATATATATATATATACACAGTACTGTGCAAAAGTTTTAGGCAGGTGTGAAAAAATGCTGTAAAGTAAGAATGCTTTCAAAAATAGACATGTTAATAGTTTATATTTATCAATTAACAAAATGCAAAGTGAGTGAACAGAAGAAAAATCTACATCAAATCAATATTTGGTGTGACCACCCTTTGCCTTCAAAACAGCATCAATTCTAGGTACACTTGCACACAGTTTTTGAAGGAACTCGGCAGGTAGGTTGGCCCAAACATCTTGGAGAACTAACCACAGTTCTTCTGTGGATTTAGGCGGCCTCAGTTGCTTCTCTCTCTTCATGTAATCCCAGACAGACTCGATGATGTTGAGATCAGAGCTCTGTGGGGGCCATACCATCACTTCCAGGACTCCTTGTTCTTCTTTACGCTGAAGATAGTTCTTAATGACTTTCGCTGTATGTTTGGGGTCGTTGTCATGCTGCAGAATAAATTTGGGGCCAATCAGATGCCTCCCTGATGGTATTGCATGATGGATATGTATCTGCCTGTACTTCTCAGCATTGAGGAGACCATTAATTCTGACCAAATCCCCAACTCCATTTGCAGAAATGCAGCCCCAAACTTGCAAGGAACCTCCACCATGCTTCGCTGTTGCCTGCAGACACTCATTCGTGTACCGCTCTCCAGCCCTTCGGCGAACAAACTGCCTTCTGCTACAGCCAAATATTTCAAATTTTGACTCATCAGTCCAGAGCACCTGCTGCCATTTTTCTGCACCCCAGTTCCTGTGTTTTCGTGCATAGTTGAGTCGCTTGGCCTTGTTTCCACGTCGGAGGTATGGCTTTTTGGCCGCAAGTCTTCCATGAAGGCCTCTTCTGACCAGACTTCTCCGGACAGTAGATGGGTGTACCAGGGTCCCACTGTTTTCTGCCAATTCTGAGCTGATGGCACTGCTGGACATCTTCCGATTGCGAAGGGAAGTAAGCATGATGTGTCTTTCATCTGCTGCAGTAAGTTTCCTTGGCCGACCACTGCGTCTACGGTCCTCAACGTTGCCTGTTTCTTTGTGCTTCTTCAAAAGAACTTGGACAGCACATCTGGAAACCCCTGTCTGCCTGGGAGAGACCTTGCTGATGCAGTATAACTACCTTGTGTCTTGTTGCTGTGCTCAGTCTTGCCATGGTGTATGACTTTTGACAGTAAACTGTCTTCAGCAACCTCACCTTGTTAGCTGACTTTGGCTGTTCCTCACCCAGTTTTATTTCTCCTTCACAGCTGTTTCTGTTTCAGTTAATGATTGTGTTTCAACCTACATATTGAATTGATGATCATTAGCACCTGTTTGGTATAATTGTTTAATCATACACCTGACTATATGCCTACAAAATCCCTGACTTTGTGCAAGTGTACCTAGAAGAATTGATGCTGTTTTGAAGGCAAAGGGTGGTCACACCAAATATGGATTTTATTTAGATTTTTCTTCTGTTCACTCACTTTGCATTTAGTTAATTGATAAATATAATCTATTAACATGTCTATTTTTGAAAGCGTTCTTACTTTACAGCATTTTTTCACACCTGCCTAAAACTTTTGCACAGTACTGTGTATATATATATATATATATATATATATACATATATATACACACACAGTGCCTTGCAAAAGTATTCAGACCCCTGATCAATTCTCTCATATTACTGAATTACAAATGGTACATTGAAATTTTGTTCTGTTTGATATTTTATTTTAAAATACTGAAACTCAAAATCAATTATTGTAAGGTGACATTGGTTTTATGTTGGGAAATATTTTTAAGAAAAATAAAAAAAACTGAAATATCTTGCTTGCATAAGTATTCAACCCCCACACATTAATATTTGGTAGAGCCACCTTTCACTACAATAACAGCTTTAAGTCTTTTGGGGTAAGTATGTACCAGCTTTGCACACAGTGTCAGAGTGATTTTGGCCCATTCTTCTTGGCAGATTTGCTCCAGGTTGTTCAGGTTGGTTGGACGACGCTTGTGGACCACAATTTTCAAATAGTGCCACAGATTCTCAATGGGATTAAGATCAGGACTCTGACTGGGCCACTGTAGGACATTCACCTTTTTGTTCTCGAGCCACTCCAATGTTGCTTTGGCCTTGTGCTTGGGATCATTGTCCTGCTGAAAGGTGAATTTCCTCCCAAGCTTCAGTTTTTTAGCGAACTGAAGCAGGTCCTCTTGCAGTATTTCCCTGTATTTTGCTCCATCCGTTCTTCCTTCAATTTTAACAAGATGCCCAGTCCCTGCTGATGAGAAGCATCCCCACAGCATGATGCTGCCAGCACCATACTTCACTGTAGGGATGGTGTGTCTTGAGGCATGGGCAGTGTTAGGTTTGCGCCACACATAGCGCTTTGAGTTTTGGCCAAAAAGCTCTATCTTGGTCTCATCTGACCACAAAACCTTTTCCCACATCGCAGCTGGGTCACTCTCATGCTTTCTGGCAAACTCCAGACATGCTTTCAGATGGTACTTTTTGAGTAACGGCTTCTTTCTTGCCACCCTCCCATACAGGCCAGTGTTATGCAGAGCTCTTGATATGGTTGACTGGTGCACCATTACTCCACTCCCAGCCACTGAACTTTGTAGCTCCTTCAAAGTGATTGTTGGCCTTTCTGTGGCTTCTCTCACAAGTCTCCTTCTTGTTTGAGCGCTGAGTTTTAAGGGACGGCATTTTCTTGGCAGTGCCTGGGTGGTGTGATGCAGCTTCCACTTCCTAATTATTGATCCAACTGTGCTCACTGGGATATCCAAACACTTGGATATTATTTTGTACCCTTTCCCTAATCTATGCATTTGTATTACTTTATCTCTAACTTCTGTAGAATGCTCTTTGGTCTTCATTTTCCTTCAGATTCACAGCCTGACCAGTGATCCTTCAACAGTGGGGTTTTTATCTAGAAAATGTGACAGCAACTTTAATGGTTCACAGGTGGAGGCCAATGCTAAGGTAATTGTGTCCTCGTTAGGGCAATTTCTTTCATCGGTGTAAACTGGGAGCTTCCACAGCACAGGGGTTGAATACTTATGCAAGCAAGATATTTCAGTTTTTTATTTTTCTTAAAAATATTTCCCAACATAAAACCAGTGTCACCTTACAATAATCAGCAGTGTACACATGTATTAGAACACCCCATTGCATCTATAGTTTTGATTTGTTGTGCATATGAAATCAAACCACTCTAACTGCAACATTTTTGAAATTGTCAAAATAGGCAAATTAGTGATGGTCTAATTTAACTGATGCCTTCAAAAGGACACAATGCAATTCATTTAAAATAGTTAGAGAAAAGGAACACATAGCCACAAATGGTAAAATGCAGGAGACTTTTTAGAAGTTGTTTTAAGATGCTTCATTAAAGCACAAAGTGGTCTAACATTTTCACAAGAGTGCCTATTGTTTGTATATCACTGGTTACTGAGTGGAAATGTAACTTCTTGCCCTGAGGTTTTCATGCAGGCAGGTGTATAAAGGAGGTCAGTGACACATCTTGAGGTGTTCGGATACATGTGCACTCTGCTGTATTACACACACTTTATTTGTGTAAGTGTTTTTTATTTCAATATGAATTTAGAACAACAAAGCACTGTATTCTGTACAGTTTTGATTTGATTTTTTTCTTTACGATTTGATTTGTTTTCAGATTTTACATTTTCAATGAATGGATGATGATAATTATCATTCATTCAAACAAAACCGCATTCCCTGTTCTGTTTCAGAGAGGCGATGCTTGTTTGAGTTCTCCCCAGGATAGCAGATGTTAACAGCTCTCTCTCTCTACGCTTCATGAACATTCTAGAGTTTATTTTAATTTTCTTCTAAATAAAAGTAAATAACTCAATCTCCCTTGGAAACGACTTCATCAGAATGAGGCCTCCCGTTGTACAGAGCAGCTGTTTCCAATCTCAGCGGGCCCCCTGAACCATTCATTCTGCCACTTGCGTCATCATGCTGGCTTCTTTACAATAAAGGCTGGACAGCGATGGCCAGATTTTAGGATTGAGACATAATTAAAAGAAACCAAAACCATATGAACATAATTTAGATCTTAGAAACTCCAAAATGATATCGCAAAAGTCTACTGGAATCCATAATAGTAGTACAGTATTTCATGTTCGATTTGGAAATGTCACAGTTTTTACATTTGTGTCAGTTTTTTTTTGTTAAGTACATGGGAAAGTACAAAACGGTAATTCAATATGTTAACGTAACATTATTCAGCAGGTTTCATTCGACTTTATGAAGCAAAATGAGTTGATTCTATAGGGTGATGCAACACTTTTGTCCATAGTTGTAGAATAAGAGCAAACATACATGCATGTTAACATAGTGGTCAAAACAGGCTCAGTGCACGCTTTTTGTATATTTTGTACCTATATTTAAAGAAAAAGGGCATTTTTAGCCTTTAAGATACAACCGACATCTGTGTCCCAAAAAGAATGATGCAAATGTTCTTATTTTTGCACTGAGATGCACGAAACAGGGTTTAAAATGCACTGACAGGTTGGATCTGGTCGTCCAAACTGTCACGTTTCCTGAGTCACTCTCAAATGTATTTTAAGAAGAAACCATTTGATCAACGGCACAGTCCCTTGTGTGCCTGAAGGGGTTAACACAAGTTCCTGAGAGTGTCTGTGCATATGGGGAGTGTAGGTCATGATCTATGTTTTCATGCTACTAATAGCTCTGTTGTTACCATCACTGACCTGCTTGTTATATATGTGCTTTGACTCTGCTTCTCGTTATCATCACTGACCTGCTTGTTATAGATGTGCTTTGACTCTGCTTCTCGTTATCATCACTGACCTGCTTGTTATAGATGTGCTTTGACTCTGCTTCTCGTTATCATCACTGACCTGCTTGTTATAGATGTGCTTTTACTCTGCTTCTCGTTATCATCACTGACCTGCTTGTTATAGATGTGCTTTGACTCTGCTTCTCGTTATCATCACTGACCTGCTTGTTATAGATGTGCTTTGACTCTGCTTCTCGTTATCATCACTGACCTGCTTGTTATAGATGTGCTTTGACTCTGCTTCTCATCTTTTTCCAGGCTGTCGATATGGCAAAGGCGGGACCTTTCCAAGACAGTTCCACATCTCCCATCATCGTAAGGACTACAGCGATGGTGAGTCTATCTAGCACACAGTGAATCACAGTTGAACAGTCCTATACAACCTTCACAAGACAGTTCCACATCTCCCATCATTGTAAGGACTACAGCGATGGTGAGTCTATCTAGCACACAGTGAATCACAGTTGAACAGTCCTATACAAGGCAGCTACACTATTTGTTTACGATTAACACAGAAGAGCAACACTGTAAAACCTCCCTTTTCAGCCACTTCTAAAAGCTGAATCTCTTGACTGAGGTGCTTTCAGTACTGAGCTGTCATTTCTGGGAATGGGATTTGATAATGTGTCCATTGAGTCTCTCCCTGGTTTCTCCTCCCCAGGGAGAAGGACATTCCCACGCAGCTTCATGCCTCAGGAGAACCTCTTCCAGCTCGTCCCCTCCAACAGGACACACAGTTACAACGGGGACAGCACGCCCCCCAGCATCCAGTACAGTGACCTCAGAACCATGCGCTGGGACCCAGAGGAGACCAGCGCCCTGACTGTGCCCTGCAAGTGTGAGTCTGCAGAGCCTTACTGAAGCTGGATTTCTTACATCCACTATGGCCAGGACAGGTTTACAGTTCCACTCTGCCGTACCAGATGTACTGCAAGGTTAGACATGATTCTGAGCGCCCTATTGAGACCACAAGGGTTTTTGTCCCCCCCCCCAGTTTGGAATGCCTTATTATTATTATTATTATTATTATTATTATTATTATTATTATTTCTCCTTCACCGCGGCGCTTCCCCACACAGCTCAGGGACCCGAGGCTCAGTGGGTGTTCTCCGATACCACGGGCCAATCAGCGTCTTTTTAGACCCAAGAACTCGAGAGCGGATGTCTGCAGGCTAACGGCTTCTGGAGGACAAAGACCAGCCCAGCAAATCTCCTCTCCCAAGCCCACTCAGCGCCTGGCCTGTAGGGGTCGCTGCAGAGCGGTAAAGAGAAAAAAACAGATCCCACCTCCCCAACATCGGAAGTGCCAAAGCCAGTGCGGCGCGGCCACAAAATCCCCAGCGAAGACCGGCTGCATCGCACAACCAGGATTCAAACTTGCGATCTCTGGTTGTATGACTCACCTGCACACCGCACGGCACTGCTTTTACCAGGAGAGCCATTCGGGGACCCCGGCCACAAGGTTTTTTTAAACTTCTCAGTTTTAAAAAGTCACATTATGTATATAACGTCTAAAACAGAAAATGATATCTAAACAACATGAAGAATGGATTTATTAAGAAAACTAATATTTCAGCAATTTCCAGGAAGGTTCCCCTTCATGCAAAGGTCATGTCAATTTGTTTTTACACAGGGGAGCCTGCATTGAGTCTAGGGTCTAGTGTAACCTTGAATACATGACTTTGTTTTGAATGTCTTGAGAAGGAGATCATTGCAGTTCACAGGGATGGGGGTCACAGCCATGACTCTTTGTCTGGCTCTACGACCCTGGGCTTTGAATCACTTGGCTTTGACTCGCTTTGTTAAATGTCACCCTTGGATTCTGCTGAACAGGCAGCTGTTTCAGATGACACATCTGCAATACCACCATCGCAGGGCTTCCCATTGACTCACCATTGTACTTCTGTACACTCAATTAGATAACCCGACATAATTATCTAAAGCTCAGTTGGCAGTGTTCCTGAGTGTGTAGTGCCCAAGGAGCAAGGACATAGTTCTTGTGAACCCCTCTCCCCACCCCACCCCATCCTCACTGCTGTCTCCTCTGTGCAGCCCCTCAGGCGCCCGTGAACTGGAGGTTAGGGAAGCTGCTGGGACGCGGTGCATTTGGTGAGGTGTACCTCTGCTACGACGCCGACACAGGAAGGGAGCTGGCAGTGAAACAGGTGCCCTTTGACCCTGAGAGTCACGAAACCAGCAAGGTGAGCAGCAGGCCAGGGTGTTCACTGAGGACACCTGGAGGACACTGTGCAAGTTACGGCCAAAATTTAGCATCACCCTATAGAATTATTTTGCTTCTTAAAGTGGAATGAAACCTGCTGATTGATGTTTACGTTGACATGTTGAATTACATACTGCTGTGTAGTTTTTTGTAACGCTTGAAATGTTTTTGCCCTGGATAAGGGCGTCTGCTAAGAAATAAATAATAATAATAATAATAATAATAATAATAATAATAATAATAATAATAATAGTTTTCCATATACTTTAACGAAAAACTGACAAATTAAAATATGTGACATTTCGAAATCAAACATGAAATGCTGTACTACTATTATGGCTTCTGGCTTTTTCAGTATAATTTTGTAGTTTCTTTAATTAAATGATGTAAATTATAATATCTAAATGCTGTTTATATAGTTGTTGTTTTTTAAATGACATCTCATCTCAATCCTAAAATTGTAGGTGATGCAAAATGTTTGGCCGTAGCTGTAGTGGTTTATCTATTGCTGCTTTAGTCTTATTTTGAGAAGCTGATACCAACAAACACAGGAACTATTTAGGACGTATATATTTACAACAAAGGATTCACAACAGTAGATCACAATACAAGTTCAAATACAGCTGTGACATCATGTGGAAAAGCAGTTCTAAGCTATGACATCTAACCAGGACCGCTCACAGGGTTAGCAAACAGCACAGCCATTTTCATTTCTGTGAAGACTTCAAGTCTTCTCGTCTGTCTGAGGTTTTACTAATACCTCGTTTCCATGCACCACTCTACCCAGGTTGAAACCCTGCTGCCACTGATACTGCGTTTCAATCTTCATTTAGCCAACCCGCATTTGCTGCCAATCCAAACTGACCCTGTTTTTTTTTTTTCGGACCCTTTCCCAAAGCGGGATGGGTGGAAGTACGTCACAACACTGACCAATCATGTGACAAGTGGGTGCATATGTCACAACACTGACCAATCAAGTGACAATTGGGTGCGTACGTCACAACACTGACCAATCAAGTGACGAGTGGGCGTAAATCCACATCTGGGGTGAGCAGGTTTCTCCGTGCTTTAGTATTCTCTTGTGTGTGTGTGTGTATATATATATATATATATATATATATATATATATATATATATATATATATATATATATATATATATATATATATATATATATATATATATACACAGTACTGTGCAAAAGTTTTAGGCAGGTGTGAAAAAATGCTGTAAAGTAAGAATGCTTTCAAAAATAGACATGTTAATAGTTTATATTTATCAATTAACTAAATGAAAAGTGAGTGAACAGAAGAAAAATCTAAATCAAATCCATATTTGGTGTGACCACCCTTTGCCTTCAAAACAGCATCAATTCTTCTAGGTACACTTGCACAAAGTCAGGGATTTTGTAGGCATATAGTCAGGTGTATGATTAAACAATTATACCAAACAAGTGCTAATGATCATCAATTCAATATGTAGGTTGAAACACAATCATTAACTGAAACAGAAACAGCTGTGTAGGAGGAATAAAACTGGGTGAGGAACAGCCAAAGTCAGCTAACAAGGTGAGGTTGCTGAAGGCAGTTTACGTCAAAAGTCATACACCATGGCAAGACTGAGCACAGCAACAAGACACAAGGTAGTTATACTGCATCAGCAAGGTCTCTCCCAGGCAGAAATTTCAAGGCAGACAGGGGTTTCTAGATGTGCTGTCCAAGCTCTTTTGAAGAAGCACAAAGAAACGGGCGACGTTGAGGACCGTAGACGCAGTGGTCGGCCAAGGAAACTTACTGCAGCAGATGAAAGACACATCATGCTTACTTCCCTTCGCAATCGGAAGATGTCCAGCAGTGCCATCAGCTCAGAATTGGCAGAAAACAGTGGGACCCTGGTACACCCATCTACTGTCCGGAGAAGTCTGGTCAGAAGAGGCCTTCATGGAAGACTTGCGGCCAAAAAGCCATACCTCCGACGTGGAAACAAGGCCAAGCGACTCAGCTATGCACGAAAACACAGGAACTGGGGTGCAGAAAAATGGCAGCAGGTGCTCTGGACTGATGAGTCAAAATTTGCAATATTTGGCTGTAGCAGAAGGCAGTTTGTTTGCCGAAGGGCTGGAGAGCGGTACACGAATGAGTATCTGCAGGCAACAGTGAAGCATGGTTCACCTTGCAAGTTTGGGGCTGCATTTCTGCAAATGGAGTTGGGGATTTGGTCAGAATTAATGGTCTCCTCAATGCTGAGAAGTACAGGCGGATACTTATCCATCATGCAATACCATCAGGGAGGCATCTGATTGGCCCCAAATTTATTCTGCAGCATGACAACGACCCCAAACATACAGCGAAAGTCATTAAGAACTATCTTCAGCGTAAAGAAGAACAAGGAGTCCTGGAAGTGATGGTATGGCCCCCACAGAGCCCTGATCTCAACATCATAGAGTCTGTCTGGGATTACTTGAAGAGAGAGAAACAACTGAGGCCGCCTAAATCCACAGAAGAACTGTGGTTAGTTCTCCAAGATGTTTGGGCCAACCTACCTGCCGAGTTCCTTCAAAAACTGTGTGCAAGTGTACCTAGAAGAATTGATGCTGTTTTGAAGGCAAAGGGTGGTCACACCAAATATTGATTTGATGTAGATTTTTCTTCTGTTCACTCACTTTGCATTTTATTAATTGATAAATATAAACTATTAACATGTCTATTTTTGAAAGCATTCTTACTTTACAGTAATATATATTTATATATATATATATATATATATACACACTACCAGTCAAAAGTTTTAGAACACCTCCATTTTTCCAGTTTTTATTGAAATTTACGTTTTGTTTAACAAAATATAATCTAAATTTTTGACTCAAAGTAGCCACCTTTTGCAGATATAACAGCCAAACACACTCGTGGCATTCTTTCTACAATGGAAATCAAATATTGTTCAGAAAGTTCTTCCCAACACTGTTGCAGAAGTTCCCACAAATGTGTTGCACTTGTAGGTTGCTTTGCTTTCACCCTTCTGTCCAGTTCATCCCAAACCAGCTCGATGGGGTTTAAGTCTGGAGACTGTGCTGGCCATTCCATGATTTGAAGCCTACCGTCTTGTTCTTTTCTTCTAAGGTAGTTCTGACATAGCCTGGAGGTATGTTTTGGGTCATTATCTTGCTGTAGGATGAACCCCTGACCAACTAGGCGTATAGCAGAGGGTATTGCATGGCGCTGCAAAACACTGTGGTAGCAGTTTTGGTTCAGGGTGCCACTCACTCTGTGCAAGTCGTCGACTCTGGATCCAGCAAAAGAGCCCCAGACCATCACGCTTCCTCCTGCATGTTTGACAGTTCACACACCGAGGAACCATCCTTTCGCCTACTCGACGGCGTACAAAAACCCTGCGTGATGAACCGAAGATTTCAAATTTTGATTCATCGGTCCATAAGACCTTCTTCCAGTCTTCAGTAGTCCACTGGCGGTGCTTCATGGCCCAGGCAAGCCTCTTTTTCTTACTTTGCCATCTTAGCAATGGCTTTCTTACTGCCACTCGACCTGTGAAACCTGCAGCTCGAAGTCTTCTCTTCACAGTTGAAACTGAGACTTGCTTACTTCGACCAGTGTTAAGCTGTGCTTGAAGCTGTTGTCCTGTGAGCCGCCTATCACGCAAGCTGTTAACTCTCAGAAACTTGTCTTCTGATTCTGTTGTGGCTTTGGGTCTGCCAGACCTCTTCCTGTCAGAGTTTCCTCCAGTTTCCAAGTGCCTTTTGATGGTGTAGGAAACTGTACTCACTGACACCTTGGCTTTCTTTGCAATTTCTCTAAAGGAAAGACCTACACTTTTAAGGGTTATAATGGTCTGTCTGTCTTCCTTTGTTAATTGCCTTTTTCTCGCCATTATGAGAGCAATATACTACTTCCTGCAGTACAATATTGTCCAAATAATGCTTAAGAGGGTGTAGTAACACAGTCTGTTCCAACACTGCTTTTATACAGACAGAGGGTTTGTAGGTAATCAACAAAAGTTGGGACACCTGTAGGAATTGTTAGCATCAACTTTCAAGGCTTAATTTACTTCCATTGCTACAGAACAGCTGTAAGTTGTTAACCCATGACTTGTTCCCTGAAAAAGGCCTTTTTGTATGACTCTGAAATGTACATTATTTTTCAGTTTTTGGTAACCTAAACTTTTTTTTTAACCTCTGGCAGTTTACCGCTTACCTTTGTACCATTTCAAGTTATTCACTGTACTTGAACTGCTTAAATTTCAATAAAAACTGGAAAAATGGGGGTGTTCTAAAACTTTTGACCGGTAGTGTATATATATATTTTTTAAAGTAACAAAAAGCTCCAAAGAATTGTTGGGATTGTCAGAAGCAAAGCAATAGTGTCGATCCTTTTAGTTTTGTAAACAAATGAATGTGACCTTGGCCACAAGGCTTGCTGGGAAAGAACCGCCAGCATCCTTTGAAAACTCGCATTGCATGGAAACTTTTCACTCGACTCGGGTAGACTATCATTGGGGGTTCAGGAGGAAGGCGGGAGAATCTGGATCAGCTCGGACTGGCATTCACTCTGTGCTCATGGAAACGAGGTATTCCTTTCTTTAGTGGCGCTACGCTTTCCGCTCAAGCCGGTTTTACGGGTAGATTGTACCATCGTCACAGAAACATTCCAGCCCTGATCATGTGCCCTCTCTTCCTCAGGAGGTGAACTCCTTGGAGTGCGAGATTCAGCTGCTGAAGAACCTTCACCATGAAAGGATCGTGCAGTACTATGGATGCTTGCGGGACCCTGAGGAGAAGAAGCTCTCCATCTTTGTGGAGTTCATGCCGGGGGTGAGTGGTAGGATCATGGTACCTTCCACCAGCTGTCTGTGTCCAACTCCAGCCGGTTTCATCTCAGTCTGCTGCTACTCTCATCACTGAGGCTGGCTTTATTTCACGGTTATCACTGATTTCATGACCCCTGTGAAGTTTACACATTGTGAAATATGCAGTTCACTGTGAAAATTCCCATGTCTGAAAGAATAGTGTAAATATGAATCACTTAAAATTAAATATAGCAAACGTTTGCCTTACTGATGCACAGTCTGTTACACTTCATTAGGAACCTGGCAGCCGGTTTAGTTTTCTTCCGATAAATGATTGAACACACTGCATAGAGAGCTGCGCGATTTCTTTAAAATGTCTTCAAGAAAGGCACATTTCATCATCCTGATATTTTCATATTTTATTCATGTTTTTTTTATTTATTCACTGACTTGGAAAATAGAATGCCTTTTAAAAGGTGGATATAAACGAAATATTCTACAATTCAGCATTTACTGTTTTTCAGGTAAGCATTTAAACATTTAGGAGCATTTGTTGTGTAATAACTAGAGAAAATGATCAATTTTGAATCCCCTTGAACAATCTGATTGTGTGGAAATGGTTGGATGCAGTGTCCTAATTAGTGTATTTCTTCAGGTATCACACTGAGAAATATGTACAGTACAATATGCAGTGTAAGATTTTGGTTTGCTGACTTTTTCACATTTAAAACTGTCAAGTACTTTTACTTTGATACTGGGATTAGTGCCAATAAATGGAACTGAAGTATGTTAAAATATAAACAAGCCCTTCACACTGTACTGTGGGTGGGAATGGTACAAAAACAGATATTTTAAATCTCTTGACAAATTAAACAACTAGGAGAAAATGGTTGTTTTTTAAAAAAGTGAGAGGTCACTGTGTCTGTGTTTGATAAAGGTGCAGTTGAAAGTGAGAGGTCACTGTGTCTGTGTTTGATAAAGGTGCAGTTGAAAGTGAGAGGTGAATGTGTCTGTGTTTGATAAAGGTGCAGTTGAAAGTGAGAGGTCACTGTGTCTGTGTTTGATAAAGGTGCAGTTGAAAGTGAGAGGTCACTGTGTCTGTGTTTGATAAAGGTGCAGTTGAAAGTGAGAGGTCACTGTGTCTGTGTTTGATAAAGGTGCAGTTGAAAGTGAGAGGTCACTGTGTCTGTGTTTGATAAAGGTGCAGTTGAAAGTGAGAGGTCACTGTGTCTGTGTTTGATAAAGGTGCAGTTGAAAGTGAGAGGTGAATGTGTCTGTGTTTGATAAAGGTGCAGTTGAAAGTGAGAGGTCACTTTGTCTGTGTTTGATAAAGGTGCAGTTGAAAGTGAGAGGTGAATGTGTCTGTGTTTGATAAAGGTGCAGTTGAAAGTGAGAGGTGAATGTGTCTGTTTTGACAGGGCTCGATAAAGGACCAGTTGAAAGCCTATGGCGCTCTCACTGAGAATGTGACGAGGAGGTACACCAGGCAGATCCTGCAGGGAGTCTTCTACCTCCACAGCAACATGATTGTGCATCGAGACATCAAAGGTAACTTGAGCAGGGGGCAGGGCAATAAATACTGCACTCCATTCAACCCTTTAAGCTACATTTTATCTGTCCCGCAAATAAAATGATGTAAACTTTCTTATTTTTGCAATGAGGTGCACAGAACAGGGTTCACAATTTACTGACAGGTTGGACCTGGTCATTCCAAATGGTCAGTTTCCTCCTCAAGATACTTGAGTCATTCTCAAATGTCTTTTAAGAAGAACCCATTTTGAGTAACCTCTCAATTCCTTGTGTACCTTAAGCGGTTAACTGCTCAAACATAAATGACTTCTGAAAAGGCCTCCTCATGCAGATGTGGGGTGGGGACAGATATAAGTGTTGCACAGGCTCCAGTGTTGTAGCATTGGCTATAACTGACACGCTCAGGGCTCTGTTAATGTGGCTGTTCCAAGAACACGTATCCTGTCCCGAAGATGTGGAACTGTTTCCATCATAGTATGAAGATGGAATTTGATATTCTTTCCTTCTCTGGTTATTTGGGAATTGCTTAGAACCTCCTGCCAATGCTTTTCCTCTAGTCCACAGTAACATATTGATGCATGGCTTATTTATTCTGCTCTTTGATGTCTACATGCTGCTGATTAAGCATGAACCAGATGTACAATAATCTTTGCATAAAGCCGAGGGGACACCTGGATAAGATTTCATTCTGGATAAGTTTCAAAACAAAACTCTTCAAATTTCTCCAGTTTCTACAAGTTGTAGAATGAAGTAGCAGGGAGTTCCTTGAAAGTATCGTCAGCATTGTAGAAGCAACACATTTCCTTCTACGTTTTCTGCAATGTGTTGACGTGTACCCTCCGCTTTATGTGAAGTTCATTGTACATCTCTACAAAAGAATAGGTGCAGTGCAGTCCAGCGCCAGGTCCTTTTTAAACCTTCCCATTGACTTGCACGGATTAAATGAAATATTCGGATTCTATGTTTTTGGTGGCATAACGTTTTTTTTTTCCCCCAGGGGTGTGGTTGGGACAAATTACTCATTAAATAACCACAGAGCTGAAATAGAGCTCGTCTAGGGAAAAACAAATAGTGTGGTGGGGTGGAGACGGGAGCTTGGATCTATCAAGCTCAATAAGACTCGTACAGCTAGAGCTGTTTTATATGCAGAGCCACCGCAGAGGAGAGGAGCACACATTCCACAGCCTGATGACCTTTTGCATCTGTATGAATATTTGAATTGGAGATCACACAATTGTCTCTACGCATCAGACAGAGTTTTTGTATTTTGGCAGCACACCAATTAAAGGCAATTCTACTACTAATAAAAGGCATTCATACAGTATGTGTGTTTTTCCAGGTCGGAAATTGAAAGGAAAATGTAAAAGGGTGTTGCTTCTTCAAAGTGCTTTCATTCAGATGCTTTTCATTGTTGACCACCTTTCTTTCTTTCTTTTTCTTTCTTTCTTTCTTTCTTTCTTTCTTTCTTTGATTATTATTATTTTTTTTATTTTAAATATGCAACAGGTGATATTTACTTTGTTTTCTGTTTTGCCCCCAAAAAAGGAGCCAACATTTTGAGAGACTCCTCGGGCAATGTGAAGCTGGGTGATTTTGGCGCCAGCAAGCGCATCCAGACCATCTGCATGTCAGGCAGTGGGATGAAGTCCGTGACCGGGACTCCGTACTGGATGAGCCCCGAGGTGATCAGTGGAGAAGGGTATGGCAGGAAAGCAGACGTCTGGTAAGGAGGCTGTGTGCAGATTAAATATGAACTGCATGGCATGTACCCATTTAACAAGCAGCCTCCCACAGTCATGTTGAAGATTATACTGAAACACGAGTCCTGGGGTACTGTTCATTGGAATATTCAACAGGGCATGCTTTTCTGTACATCTCTACAAAAGAATACAAGCAGCCAGACCTTGCTGCTTGTATTCCCTAAAAGTCATTTTCAGCTGTGAGCACCGATCTTCTGTCACTGAAGCCTTCTATACACTGTCAACAACAACAACGGCAACAACAATTCCATTTCTATAGCAACTTTCATCACAAGGACCCCAAAGCGCTTCACAGACACACACACACAATACATTTACAATGACATCGAAAGCAGTGCAATACAGAATGTGTGTGTGTGACTGTGTGTACAGCACTCCTGACGTCATGTAGTTTGAATGCCGCCGTTTTGGAGCGCTGGATGAGATTGTGTGTTGAAAAGGAAGCGTGTGGTGTTCCGTTGGCCTCTGTGCACAGTTACAGTTATGGCATTTTTTGTTTTCCACTATTCTGAGTATTTGTGTGTGTGTGTCAGTGTGTATGTGACTGTATGTCTGTGTGTAAGTGCGAGAGTGTCTGTGTACGTGTGTGTGTATATGTGTTATATATAATATATATATACAGATGTGCTCAAATTTGTTGGTACCCCTCCACAAAAAATGAAGAATGCACAATTTTCTCTGAAATAACTTCAAACTGACAAAAGTAATTGGCATCCATCATTGTTTATTCCATATTTAATAGAAATCAGACTTTGCTTTTGATTTTTTATACAACATAATTTTGTAAATAAGAAAACGAATGAAAATGGCATGGACAAAAATGATGGGACCGCTAACCTAATATTTTGTTGCACAACCTTCAGACTTTTCAGGAGGAATGAAGCACTGTGTGAAAGAAGGCAATGGTGAGTGATTGAGCTCTTGTGACAACCAGACAGTGATTGGGTTAGGGGACAGGATTCTATGAGAATAAAGGAGGCTGGCAAAGCTCAGGAAGAGGGTGAACCTCAAAGTGCTGGAGAAATTGCTTATGTTGTTGTGAAGCGTTCCAGTGAGAGAACGTCATGATGGAATATAGAATCGAATAGAAAGTTTTGTTCATTGGAGAATTGGAAACAGAAAGTGGCTCTCAAAAGTATTCACCCCCCTTGGACTTTTCCACATTTTATTGTGTTAAAACATGGAATCAAAATGGATTTAATTAGGAGTTTTTGCCACTGATCAACACAAAAAAGTCCATAATGTCAAAGTGAAAAATAAAATCTACAAATTGTTCTAAATTAATTACAAATACAAAACAGAAAATAATTGATTGCATAAGTGTTCACCCCCTTGCCCATTCTTCTTTGCAAAATTGCTCAGGCTCCTTCATATTGGATGGGGACCTTTGGTGAACAGCAATTTTCAACTCTTTCCACATAATCCCAATTGGATTGAGGTCCGGGCTTTGACTGGGCCACTCCAGGACATTGACCTTTTTGTTTTTAAGCCACTCCAGTGTAGCTTTGGCTGTATGTTTGGGGTCATTGTCCTGCTGGAAGATGAATCTTCTCCCAAGTCCCAGGTCTCTTGCAGACTTCAGCAGGTTTTCCTCCAGGATTTCTGTGTACTTTGCTGCATCCATTTTGCTCTATCTTCACAAGCTTTCCAGGCCCTGACGCAGAGAAGCATCCCCATAGCATGATGCTGCCACCACCATGCTTCACGGCAGGTATGGTGTTCTCAGGATGATGTGCGGTGTTAGGCTTGCGCCAAACATAGCGCTTAGCATTGAGGCCAAAAAGCTCTATTTTGGTCTCATCAGACCATAGAATCATCTTCCACTTGGTCTCAGAGTCTCCCACATGCCTTCTGGCAAACTCTAGCCGAGATTTGATGTGAGTTTTTTTCAACAATGGCTTTCTTTTTGCCACTCTCCCATAAAGGCCAGTTTTGTGAAGCACCCGGGCTATTGTTGCCATATGCACAGTGTCTCCCAGCTCAGCCGTGGAAGACTGTAACTCCTTTAGAGTTGCCATAGGCCTCTTGGTGGTCTCCCTGACTAGTGCCCTTCTTGCCCGGATACTCAGTTTTTGAGGTCGGCCTGTTCTAGACAGATTCACAGTTGTGCCATATTCTCTCCATTTCTTAATAATGGACTTTACTGTGCTCCAGGGGATATTCAGTGCCTTGGAAATGTTCTTATATCCTATCCCTGATTGGTGCTTTTGAAGAACCTTATTCCGGATTTGCTTTGAATGTTCCTTCGTCTTCATGATGTAGTTTTTGTTAGGAAATTTCAGCACTGGCTTTCTTCTCACCACTCTTCCATAAAGCCCAGCTTTGTGGAGCGTCCGGGTTATAGTTGTCCCATGGACGGTTTCTCCCATCTCAGCTGTGGAGCTCTCCAGCTCCTTCAGAGTTACCATTGGCCTAATGGTTGCTTCTCTGACTAATGCCCTCCTTACCTGGTCACTAAGTTTTGGTGGACGGCCTTCTCTAGGCAGAGTCGTGGTTGTGCCATATTCTTTCCATTTTTTCAATTTTTTAACTTTATCTCAGACTTGTTTTGATATCTCCTTGGTCTTCATGATGCTGTTTGTTTAGATATGCTCTCTAACCAACTGTGGGACCGCCCAGAGACAGGTGTATTTAACCTGAAATCATGTGAAACACCTTAATTACACACAGGTGGACTCCATTCAACTAATTATGTGACTTCTAAGGACAATTGGTTGCACCAGAGCTTATTTAGGTGTGTCATAGCAAAGGGGGTGAATACTTATGCAATCAGTTATTTTCTGTTTTATATTTGTAATTAATTTAGAACAATTTGTAGATTTTATTTTTTACTTTGACATGGACTTTTTTGTGTGATCAGTGGCAAAAACTCCAAGGGGGGTGAATACTTTTGAGAGCCACTGTATGAGTACCTGCACTTGCTTGTTGAGAATTTCACCCCTCTCTCTCTCTCTCTCGTCTCTCTCTCTCTCTCTCTCTCTCTCTCTCTCTCTCTCTCTCTCTCTCTCTCTCTCTCTCTCTCTCTCTCTCTCTCTCTCTCTCTCTCTCTCTCCTCTCTCTCTCTCTCTCTCTCTCTCTCTCTCTCTCTCTCTCTCTCTCTCTCTCTCTCTCTCTCTCTCTCTCTCTCTATATATATATATATATATATATATATATATATATATATAAATAAATAATATATATGAAATCACATGACTTGAGCTCAGTGTATATATGTATGTATGTGTATATATATATATATATATATATATATATATATATATATATACTGATTCACATTGAAAACGCAACAGTCTGAGTTTTACATCAATAACTCATTGAGCATATACATAATGGTATTTACATTTTAAATAGTGAGCAGATAGGTTTGTTGATTGTTTGAGTAGTGTTGTTCCTTGGGATAACAAAATACTGAGCTCAAGTCATGTGATTTCATAGAAACGCCAGGTGCTCAGTGTTTGGTATTTGAGTTGAGTTAAAATTGCCCAAATGAGTTGATTAAGAATCTGTATAAATAGCCATTTGAAGGCGGCTTGTCTGTGAGAGAAGTTGCCCGGAGAATGAGATGTTCTGTTTCAACAATCAGCAGACTAGTCCAAAGAAACCAGGAAACCGGCTCTGTGAGGGACAGGCCACGTCCTGGAAGGCAGAGGGTCACCACACTGGCCCAGGACCGTCACATCTGACTGCTCCACCTGTGTAATCGTTTTCAGACTGCAGTGGCTACAGCAGGAGAAATTCCAGGAAGAAATAACCCGCGCATCAGCAGAATGATGGTAGCTTGCCGTCTGCATGAAAATGATTTGCATGCTCGGAGGCCTTTCAGGGGTAACATGTTGACAGCTGAGAGACAAAATCGTCATCTTCTGTGGGCCAGAGAACATTTGAGGTGGCGGCAGAGAGAGTGGTGGATTGTTTTATTCACTGATGAATGTCGTTTTGCCCTTGACAGACCTGACGGAAGACAATGTGTGTGGAGACATCGTGGTGAGTGTTATGCTGACTGTTGCGTTGTTCAAGCCAACCGATGGGGCAGTGGAAGTGTGATGATGTGGGGAGGAATCTCCTTTAACACAAGAATGCCTTTGGTGCAGATTGAGGGCAACCTTACTGCTCAGCGATACATTGACAAAGTCCTTGAGGCAACAGTTTTTCCGTTCCTGCAAGCCAATCCGGAATTGTCGATTTTTCAGCAGGACAATGCAAGACCACGCAGTGTTAGGATTACAATTGCACAACTTCAAGAAAACAATGTCGATGTCTTGCCATGGCGAACTTTTTCTCATGACCTGAGTCCAAAAGAACATCTGTGGGACCAAATCGCCAGTGCCATCCACAGGAGACAACCTGTCTGCAGCTGCACAGGAAGAGGAACATCCCACAGCAGTCTATCCAGAGGCTGATCAGGTCTATGCGTCAACGCTGCCAGGATTGTGTTAATGCTCAGGGTTGTCATACCCGATACTAACTTTGTAATGTTTTCATTTTGACAGTGTGTCACGTTTCATACTGAAAACTTATCATGATTCTTTGATCTGTATTTTTGTTCACATTTTCTGTGATTGTTTGATATCTGTGTTTAAAATATTTGATTAAATCCATTAGACCCGAGTGTTGCATTTCTTTTGTGCATCAGTGTGTATATATGTATGTGTGTGTGCTGTTTTTCATGTTTCAGGAATGTGGGCTGCACAGTGTGTACGTGTGTTTTTATATATAGATAGATAGATAGATAGATAATTTTCACTGCAGAGAGCTGTTTTTCATGTTGCTCTCCGTGTGTTTCAGGAGTGTGGGCTGCACAGTGGTGGAGATGCTGACAGAGAAGCCCCCCTGGGCGGAGTACGAAGCCATGGCTGCTATCTTCAAAATCGCCACCCAGCCGACCAAGCCCAGGCTGCCGGAGGGCGTGTCCGAGTCCTGCAGGGACTTCCTCATGCGGATCTTTGTGGAGGAGAAGCAGCGGCCCACTGCAGAGGAGCTCCTGGGGCACAGCTTCTTCCAGGGCAGCCTCTAGCAGCCAAGGAGGGAGGGATCAAGAAAGCAAGCAAACCGCGTGGGCTCTTTCTGAAATGGCGTCTTGTATTTTTTTGTTTTCCCTGCCATTTTTGTTTTTGCTGGGGCAGCCCAAAGAGGGGTAAAAAAGGGACATAAGAAAAGTAAATAGCCACTACTCATGTTGTATCTTGTATATTTTCGTACTCGTAGATGGAAAGTGACGCCTCTTGTGCAGAATCTTACCAGCTGCACACAACGCAGCCACTCCGCGCACTACCCTGAAATCCCAGCCCAGGCTCTGCAGCGCACACAACGCAGCAACTCCGCGCACTACCCTGGAATCCCAGCCCAGGCTCTGCAGCGCACACAACGCAGCCACTCCGCGCACTACCCTGGAATCCCAGCCCAGGCTCTGCAGCGCACACAACGCAGCCACTCCGCGCACTACCCTGGAATCCCAGCCCAGGCTCTGCAGCGCACACAACGCAGCCACTCCGCACACTACCCTGGAATCCCAGCCCAGGCTCTGCAGCGCACACAACGCAGCCACTCCGCGCACTACCCTGGAATCCCAGCCCAGGCTCTGCAGCGCACACAACGCAGCCACTCCGCGCACTACCCTGGAATCCCAGCCCAGGCTCTGCAGCGCACAAAACGCAGCCACTCCGCGCACTACCCTGGAATCCCAGCCCAGGCTCTGCAGCGCACACAACGCAGCCACTCCGCGCACTACCCTGGAATCCCAGCCCAGGCTCTGCAGCGCACACAACGCAGCCACTCCGCGCACTACCCTGGAATCCCAGCCCAGGCTCTGCAGCGCACAAAACGCAGCCACTCCGCGCACTACCCTGGAATCCCAGCCCAGGCTCTGCAGCGCACACAACGCAGCCACTCCGCGCACTACCCTGGAATCCCAGCAGAGGGCAGGTTATCCTCCTCTACTGTACTGTATGGGCAAGGGAATGCTGAAGGAGGTCTAAAGCATTCTTTGTCTCAAAGCATTCTCAAGTGCACTTGAAATATCCTGCAGGATGTTTTTCCTCTTTGTCCAGATGAACGCCTCTCGGTAGACATGGCAGGATGGATGATAGGATATGTTCAGCTAAGCCTCATGGCCAGTTATGGAAATTAAATAATAAAATGCCAAAGGCTCCAGTGGCCCTGAATCTGTTAGAACAACAAGCATACTATTATTATTATTAGTAGTATTATTAGTATTATTAGTATTATTAGTATTATTATTAGTATTATTATCAATCAAAAGTTGCAAACAATGCAAACATTGGTTGGTTTAATGTGGATCTTCCAGCAGTGTAGTCTGTAAAAGTGAAACATCAGTGTTTTAAATTTCAGCATCATTTAAAGAACCAACAAAGATCCTCCGAGCAGAAATGCTTTGAGGAATTTGAATCCCCTGCAATCTTAGCATGCACAGGCTTTAGTCCTGGCCACCTTGTCTATCAGTGTCTTTTAATACAGAGAGAGAGTAAAACAGTCCTGATTGTGACTTATAATTGTTATAATAAAATGTTAAAATAAAACCTATTTTTAAATACAAGAAATAAATAGACCTAAGTATTTTTGTATAGATTTCTATGACCGTATACACACCTGTGTTGTGTTCAGATGTTGAGTTTCATGTGCACAGTGTGCTTCATAAAGGTTTTCTGTTCCGTTGGGGACTCATGTTATGTAGTGTGGGCTGTGTACACTCCAGCCCTGGATACAAACTGAAGGCACTCAGTTATCTGAAGCAGGCTTATTCAAGCTAACTATTGATCTGGAGCTTCTGATTCCTTTGTGATTCAGACACTTAAAAAAAACCCTTCATTATCAAACCTTGATTTAACCTGTCATAGTACCAGGCAGTTATTTTTTATTTTTGTTTTAAAGGAAATGCAGTACATTTTTGCTGTAACAAGTGTTTCCTGCAGGACTGCGCATCCGAGCAGTGCACTTGAAATAACATACCTTTATCAACAAATGGAAAAATAGGAACAGAATGTCTGTGAGTATTTCCCTGTCTCTGGAAAATACTCAGAGAAAAAGGGTTAGTGTGGAATATATGACGGCTTGGTAGATCCACAACAGTATTTTAGTTTATATATTGTTATTGCAGCCTGATGTCTGTGTATATTTATGTTTATATTTTATGAATTAAAAAAAAATCATCCAATTTTAACAAAGGTAAAAAATATATTCTATTGAAATGCTGCCCAACCTGATGCTCATAGTCTTTGCTTATCTGCTGAGTTTGTGTGAATGAAGTGGGGGAAGCACCATATTTATAAAAGGGTTCAAATGGATTACTGGAACTGTAAAGCTGAGGAAACACAAAGCCTCTTCTTCAGGAACAGCGGCTTCAGACCTAGTTTGAGGCAGCCTTGCTGTATCAAACCCCAAGTCTCCCCTGGTGTCCCGCGCAGTGACCTGAAACCTAGACCCAGTTCACACTACATGGCTGACCCAGGTCCGCCACAGATTTTGGGATGCAACCCCGTTCACATTTGCAGTTTAAGGCGCCTTTGCACGTTCACATATGTGACTGAAATGCAGGCCTAAATGTGGCGCATTGCTTTTTTATTTTTTTATTTTATGGAACCATTGCCTGCACTCAGAATGGAAGAGCTACTGGGATGCACAGTAATCTTTGATTTGTAGCAGATGTTTCTTGTTAAATATTTTTTTCAATGCAGCACAGTAGCTATTCTATATATATATAGAGAGAGAGATTATTGACTATTTCGACTTAATGATATGGTGTGTAACAGGGTGACGGTCCTACCCACAATCACATTATTCTCGTAAGAACACAGAGGTATTTAGAACGCAGGAAACAGCAACGTGCTAGTGTTGACAGGTATAAATTATTTGTTTTCGTAACGGATACTTCACAGACTGCAAATGACTATCATTGACTGACATTCACAAGACAAGCTCACAACTAACCACCTAATAATATTACTGCTCCCTCCGAAAGACACGGCATTAAATACATGACACATGCTTCTTCTCAGTTATACGTATTTAACCTGCATGAATACCGTCTTTGTTTACAAACACGATCGTTCAACTATTCTATTGTTTACTCGTTATTATTATCGTTGTCATTATTCTCTAGTCCCTAAACATTACCACTTCACTGAGGGACGCCTCCTAATCTAAATGCAGAAATACACCGTCACATATCAAATACACTTTGCTCAACAACATGCACGATACATAATAAACCACTGCTCTATCGCCAGCAATAATAATAATAATAATAATTATTAATAATAATAATAATAATAATAATAATAATAATAATAATAATAACAGGCATTGAAATGTTACAGTGCGGGTCTCACCCTCACATGGTGCATCATCGATCTTAATATTTCTGGATGAAAACAGCATTTTATGTGTGTGTAAAAGCAAGCAATGATCGTCATTTTAATGTAAAGCTGTGTGCTTCGTTGCGTGCAAAATAAACAATGGTAGTTGAATATGCCAAGTCGCCAGCATTATTGATCACTATTGAGATCCACATTCCTGCAGTTTTTATATTTATTGCTTAGTTACTAAATAACAGAAAGAAAGGGCAATTGTGACAAGTTCACAAGCATGATCATGAATGCGCTGCAGCTGCTGTATTATGTGACAGAAACAACCTGAACGTGGACCATCTTAATGGCAAGTGTGAACGGGGGGCACCTCTCTTCAAACTGACATTGTGTTCCCTCAGTTTAACAGATAACAAGGACTACTTTACTGCTATCTGTTTGTTCATGTTTTCTGTTTAATCACTGTATAAAAATAAAACTTACGGTCTGTCCATGGAAACCATGCGAAAGGTCTCCTTAGTTCTTTCAAATCAAATCTGTTGTTGTGACCCTGAGGGGGAAGTGCTTTACAGTCTCATGTTCTATGTTTGTATATTTACATTGGACTATTTCATTTGAATTGCAGTAATGTTATATAGCCTTTGTTGCTCCCGTGTGAGGAGAAATAGTAAACACAGTGATATTATCGTTATCAGAGAAAGCAAAAAGGAGAACTTCCATTCAAGCGGTGATGACAAGTGTTGCTCAAGAAGTACATTGTGTTAGCTGTACTGAACTGTACAGTGAGGCCTGCATGTTATGAAGGAGGCTGGTAGGGACTTGCATATGCCTTGTATGATTAACCCAGGACACTTTTATTGTACTGTATTGTGTGTGTGTGTATATATATAATTTGAAATAAATTGTGCAAATACAGTACATCCCAGATTGTATTTTATTAACCCTGCATTCCATTATAGAGCACTGTTTTTATAAAAGATTTCCTCATAAAAAAAAAAAACACACAGATGTCTCCTTACGGAAGGGTGAGCAGTGAAGGTAAAAATGGCTGTGTTTGAGTGTACCCCTTCTATATACACAGGATGTTTGATGCAATAAATAAAGCTTGATATTCATGAAATTGTTCTAGACTAGGGGTGTCCAAGAACTGCTCCACTCCAGGTTTCACAGATACAATGAGATAATTAACTACTTCAGGGTCTGGATGGAGGTGTGACTGGTTCAATTAAACCATTTAGAACAGGGTTGGAACAAAGACCAGGAGGGGAAGGGCCAGCTTTGGCCACCCCTGTTCTTGACAGCCATTGGCTTATTTCACAACAGTCAAAAACCGTTTTATGAATTGTGTTTTATCAATTGAAATACAAAAGGCACTTATTAACTATTGGTAGTTGGCCACACAGGACCTTTGGACAAAGTCCAAGTTTAAACCCTGTATATTCTAAATAATGTAGTGATTTGTTTTTCCTGTAGTACAATGAATGATGTAGTTTAAAGAGTCCAATGGGATCCAGAGCCCTGAATAACCCATACGATGCTGTTTCCTTGCGACAGTCCAGTGGGATCCAGAGCCCTGAATAACCATACGACATATCACTAGTTTTAGGAGGAGATGTGTTGGTTCTGAAACCCGTTCTAAGAGTTAACCATGGTATTTGTGCAGTCCCCCCTCTGAATTTGCATGTTTATTAATATACCACACTTAAATTTTTACACAAAGTACATCCAGAGGATCACGATAGCAAAGCTTATTGATAGTATCAGAATCCAGGGATAAGAGTATCTGCCTGCCCGGCTTCTGTATGTCACACTCATCTCTACATATATCTAGTGAAGTCGTTGTACACTGGAACGGGTTATGAATTTATCACAATCTGCAGTCTCTGCATGTGTTTCACACTCATCTCTACATATATCTAGTGAAGTCGTTGTACACTGGAACGGGTTATGAATTTATCACAATCTGCAGTCTCTGCATGTGTTTCACACTCATCTCTACATATATCTAGTGAAGTCGTACACTGTGGAACGGGTGATTGATAACAATTTGCAGTTTCTATCTGCTTTATGTCGCACTTCTCCATATTTTTACACATTTTCTTTGTTACATTTGGAGAAATTAAAACTCTGGTAACTGTATTAAAAATGTATTTATATAACCGGGAATGGGATGGAACCCTTGAGATATACATCTCATTTACAAGGGGGTCCTGATAGGAGAAAGCGGCAGCAACAGACAACATTATAAAATCAATGGCAAAAGTACACAAATCATTCAAACAAGTTACAACAATCAACTTACATTTTTACAACACTTGACTTTTTATGATGCTAGGCTATAACTGAAATGTAATAATTAAAAAGGCCGTATTGCCAGCACAACAACCAACATGTACGTGTATTTCAACCAGCATTCGACCTGTTTTAAAAGGTCAAAAGTAGTACTGCTAGTTCCACTTGTCAATTTAGCGTAATTTTAACATAATTTGAATTTCCATCTGACAACACTGCTTGCTAATGTGAACTGAGCCGTTATAATAATCGTATCCTCTGGAGGGCGCTTGCGAAACGATACAGTATATACAACCGACAAGTCAAATCGTCTACTAAGCAAAACTGCCTGTTTGTACTTTCCGTATCCATTAGCTTATCAGCTGTTCAATGCAAGACTACAAACCTGGGACACAATTTGTAACAATGTTCATCAAACCCAGATGCAAGCGCAAACTGTGCAGGTCTGTGTTTTATTTGAAAGAACATTCTAACCCCTTTTTTCCCCAATCTGTATATTCAGTCTTTTTTAAATTGCTATAGGAGTAGAATGCACCGGGCTAAGTTTTTGGACACCTGACTCAATGTCCAGCAGCTGCAAGACCGAATTCAGTGCAAAGGGCTGAATGCAAGTCTTTTAACCGAGCGAGTCCTGATGATATTGTCGTGGTGCACGGACGGAGGACAGCGATTGGGAAAGCGAAAAGAGGAGCGTTTAAGGTACATGTACGTACGTATCCTTATACGTGTCTACGGTATAGGGTTGCACCTGTCTGTTTTCACTAATGCCACTGCCATACATAGAGCATGTTAGGTAAAGCAGGATACAATTACTGCAATGTACGCACAATACTAGTCCTAGTAGTTCGGAGGTCCCGGTTACTGTACCTCAGAGATGGCAACCCGAACGTAACAGTGCAGGTGTATTGTGGCACAGTCTTTCTCTTTACTTAAGTTGAATTTCCTCATTGTGGTTTTGTGGTGGACTAGGTAGGTGTCTCTATATACGGCGAGAAAAATGTAATGTATTTATGTTAATAAATTTGTGCAGTAAAATGACCCCCATAAAGTTCCACTTCCTTACGCTGGTACTCGGTCACACCTTCCAAACTAGATTGGGCTGCAGGCTCTGCTCAATGTTGCAGGTCAGTATTGCTGTGCATCGATATGCACTGTGAACAGAATGTGCTCTTCAGGGCTGCAGGCTCTGCTCAGTATTGCTGTGCATCGATATGCACTGTGAACAGAATGTGCTCTTCAGGGCTGCAGGCTCTGCACAGTGTTGCAGGTCAGTATTGCTGTGCATCGATATGCACTGTGAACAGAATGTGCTCTTCAGGGCTGCAGGCTCTGCTCAGTATTGCTGTGAATCGATATGCACTGTGAACAGAATGTGCTCTTCAGGGCTACAGGCTCTGCTCAGTATTGCTGTGCATCGATATGCACTGTGAACAGAATGTGCTCTTCAGGGCTGCAGGCTCTGCACAGTGTTGCAGGTCAGTATTGCTGTGCATCGATATGCACTGTGAACAGAATGTGCTCTTCAGGGCTGCAGGCTCTGCACAGCGTTGCAGGTCAGTATTGCTGTGCATCGATATGCACTGTGAACAGAATGTGCTCTTCAGGGCTGCAGGCTCTGCACAGCGTTGCATGGTAATTGTTCTTGTGTGGGTGTGAAGCGCTTTGGGGTCCTTGTGATGAAAGGTGCTATAGAAATGGGAATTGTTGTTGTTGGTCCAAAAAAGATATGTCTTTGTGCACAGTATTTAAACTGTTTGTATGTGTCCTGTATGTGCACAGTGTTTAATGTTTGTATGTTATATTTACCGGTAGAATGTGTTTTATAATTTCAGGTAGCATCAGAAATGGTTCTTATGACATTGGCATAGCCTGTGGGTAAGTTAATAGTTTTTTTTTTTGTTATAAAACAATGATATACTGTCCGACAGCCTGAAGCTGAGGGCATTACTCGTTGCCCTGGGTCACTTTTTTTTCCCTTTTAAATTATTCTCTTTATTAACTCCAGTGATTCCTTGATCTTATTTGAGCACATTTTGTGCACTGTATTTAAGATGGAAGATTTAGGTACTTGAATGCAGCTCTGCGCTCTAGACATCAGAGGGCAGCAGTTTTCAGTATGGATTTTTGTGGGCAACAGCACAAACCTTTTTGGTCATATGGCCTGTGTGAGCCATTAGGATTGCCATTACAGGTTTAATGAATGTGCTAATAATCATAATAATCCAGTAATAATAATACTGTTTGTGTGTCTGTGACTCCCATAAGCTCCAACAGGGAGCACAGTTTTACACATATTAATAAGATCAATAGCAGTGTGTTGTGAATTGCAGGGTGGAGAGCATGTCCCTGCGTTCCCCAGGGAACCCTGGCGATGTGAGCTCCAGGCTCACGGATAACGAGAAGGCCTGGGACTGTCTCATTCCCATGGTGTAACGCAGCACATGGTACCCGCAGTAGTAGAAGCTGTGCTGACCGCATGCTCCCTGGTGTGGTGGACACATGAGCACACTGAGAGGCACACTGTCGGGATGTTTTATTTGGGTCAGGACGTCTTACCAAGGTCATGTTTGCAATATAGCTGGAAAGGGCTTTGGGAGCTTGCCCAATATATAATACTACTCTCTTATTTATAAAGGGTAATGGACTTATTGATTTGTCTAGTGTGTTGACATTTGTTTGTATGGTAAGAAACCACTTCAGCGTGCCGCACGACACACACACACACAATCGCACAGACACGCTGAGAGACACACACGACACACACTCGCACAGACACGCTGAGACGCACACACGACACAGTCGCACAGACACGCTGAGAGACACACACACTCGCATAGACACGCTGAGACACATAAACGACACACACTTGCAGACACACTGAGACGCACACGACACACACTCGCACAGACACGCTGAGACACACACACGACACCCACTCGCAGACACGCTGAGACGCACACACGACACACTCGCACACACGCTGAGAGACGCACACACACACACACAATCGCACAGACATGCTGAGAGACGCACACACGACACACACTAGCAGACACGCTGAGAGACGCACACGCGACACACTCGCACAGACACGCTGAGAGACGCACACACGACACACACTCGCACAGACACGCTGAGACACACACACGACACACACTCGCAGACATGCTGAGAGATGCACACACGACAGTCGCACAGACACGCTGAGACGCACACACGACAGTTGCAGACACGCTGAGAGACGCACACACAACATTCGCACAGACACGCTGAGACACACATGCCACACACTCGTACAGGCACACTGAGAGACGCACACACGACAGTCGCACAGACACGCTGAGAGACGCACACACACAATCGCACAGACACGCTGAGAGACGGACACACGACACACAATCGCACAGACACACTGAGAGATGCACACACGACACACACTCGCACAGACACGCTGAGACGCACAAACGACACACACACTCGCACAGACACGCTGAGACACACACACGACACACACTCGCAGACATGCTGAGAGACGCACACACGACACAGTCGCACAGACACGCTGAGACGCACACACGACAGTTGCAGACACGCTGAGACGCACACACGACATTCGCACAGACACGCTGAGACACACACGCCACACACTCGTACAGACACACTGAGAGACGCACACACAACAGTCGCACAGACACACTGAGAGACGCACACATGACACACTTGCACAGACATACTGAGAGACGCACACACGACACACTCGCACAGACACGCTGAGAGACGCACACACGACACACTCGCAGACACGCTGAGAGACGCACACACACACACAATTGCAGACACGCTGAGAGACGCACACACACAATCGCAGACACGCTGAGAGACACACACACGACACACACTCGCAGACACACAGACGCGCACACGACACAGTCGCAGACACACTGAGACGCACACACGACACACACTCGCAGACACACTGAGACGCACACACGACACAGACACGCTGAGACACACACACGACACACACTCGCACAGACACGCTGAGAGACCGACACACACTTGCACAGACACACTGAGAGACGCACACATGAGTCGCAGAGACACGCTGAGAGACACACACGACACACACTCGCACAGACACACTGAGACACACACGACAGTCGCAGACACGCTGAGACGCACACACGACACACTCGCGCAGACACACTGAGACGCACACGACAGTCGCACAGACACGCTGAGACGCACACACGACACACACTCGCACAGACACACTGAGACGCACACACGACACACACTCGCAGACACGCTGAGACGCACACACGACAGTTGCATAGACACGCTGAGACGCACACACAACACACACTCACACAGACACGCTGAGAGACGCACACACGACACACACTCGCAGACACACTGAGAGACGCACAGACACACACTCGCACAGACGCGCTGAGAGACGCACACACGACAGTCGCACAGACACGCTGAGACGCACCCTTGCAGACACGCTGAAACACAAACACGACACACACTCGCACAGACATGCTGAGACACACACACGACACACACTTGCAGACACACTGAGAGACGCACACACGACACACACTCGCACAGACAAGCTGAGAGACACACACATGACACACACTCGCACAGACATGCACTCACAATAGTAAATTAATTTGTGCCAAAGAAATTACAGCTGCTAGACTTTTGCTTTTGTTTGAGGTATTCTTTCAGAGGGCTGCTCTGTCACATCTGCCTGGTTTAAACAGTGTCACTCTTTAAGCTACAAGGTTTGGATAAAGGTGTCTGCCAAATTCAGTAAATAAAGGTGAAACTTTCTTCTCTTGTAGAATCACATCGGAGAACGTGGCAGAGAGGTTTGGTATTTCCAGGCAGAAACAGGATGCCTTCGCTGTGTCTTCTCAACAGAAGTAATCACTCCAGCACTTTCTACACATTCTGCCTCTGTGCTCCAGTAGCTACCTGGCTGCTGCACTACCTGCTGTTGGGTTTCAGTGCATTGGAAATAGTTGTGAAATCTGTATGAAGCTGTATTTGTTGAATACAATCAATGATCTATAATGCTATGAAATGTGCTCCCCGTCGGTGCCTTTTGAATGAAAACCACAATTCTGTAATAAATCACCTTATTGAAACCCAGTGAATGTAGTCTGTGGCTAAACACTAATTCACAGCTTATTTAAAGAATACTTTTACTTAAAGTCTGCATGGATGGCTTACCAAACATTTTTTTAAATGAAAAAGTAATCAGTTGATTAGGTTTTTTTTTTTTTTTTGTTAAACACTTGCAGAGACAATGAACTTGCAATACTGTGTTAAATGCTATTTTGATGAGGTGCCACCTAGTGGTAGCAAAAGATGTATTTATCGGGGAAAGTATTGATATTTCTCTGCACTCTCCTCAGAACGACTAGCAAATATGGGTATGTGATTGCTCCTTGTATAGAAAATGGAAGCGTTCTTTATTTTCTTCTGTCCACTCCTGCGTTGCAGAGCAGGGAAAGCTCAGAAGCTGGGTCTGTTCGCGTGGGAGATCATTCCGGTGAGCACCAAGTTTGAGGACAGCGAAGGGAACGAGAAAAGGATAACAGTGACACAGGACGATGGGATCAGAGCAGGAACGACGCTTGAAGGACTGGCCAAACTCAGACCTGCCTTCAAGGAGAACGGCAGCACGACTGCAGGTACGTGGATGCAGCGTGGGCATGCTCCTGTCCATAGAGCACAATGTACTACACAGACTAGACTGCAGGTACGTGGATGCAGTGTGGGCATGCTTCTGTCCATAGAGCACAATGTACTACACAGACTAGACTGCAGGTACGTGGATGCAGCGTGGGCATGCTCCTGTCCATAGAGCACAATGTACTACACAGACTAGACTGCAGGTACGTGGATGCAGCGTGGGCATGCTTCTGTCCATAGAGCACAATGTACTACACAGACTAGACTGCAGGTACGTGGATGCAGCGTGGGCATGCTCCTGTCCATAGAGCACAATGTACTACACACACTAGACTGCAGGTACGTGGATGCAGCGTGGGCATGCTCCTGTCCATAGAGCACAATGTACTACACACACTAGACTGCAGGTACGTGGATGCAGCGTGGGCATGCTCCTGTCCATAGAGCACAATGTACTACACAGATTAGACTGCAGGTACGTGGATGCAGCGTGGGCATGCTCCTGTCCATAGAGCACAATGTACTACACACACTAGACTGCAGGTACGTGGATGCAGCGTGGGCATGCTTCTGTCCATAGAGCACAATGTACTACACACACTAGACTGCAGGTACGTGGATGCAGCGTGGGCATGCTTCTGTCCATAGAGCACAATGTACTACACACACTAGACTGCAGGTACGTGGATGAAGAGGGGGCATGCTCCTGTCCATAGAGCACAATGTACTACACAGACTAGACTGCAGGTACGTGGATGCAGCGTGGGCATGCTCCTGTCCATAGAGCACAATGTACTACACAGACTAGACTGCAGGTACGTGGATGAAGAGGGGGCATGCTCCTGTCCATAGAGCACAATGTACTACACACACTAGACTGCAGGTACGTGGATGCAGCGTGGGCATGCTTCTGTCCATAGAGCACAATGTACTACACAAACTAGACTGCAGGTACGTGGATGAAGAGGGGGCATGCTCCTGTCCATAGAGCACAATGTACTACACAGACTAGACTGCAGGTACGTGGATGCAGCGTGGGCATGCTTCTGTCCATAGAGCACAATGTACTACACAGACTAGACTGCAGGTACGTGGATGCAGCGTGGGCATGCTCCTGTCCATAGAGCACAATGTACTACACAGACTAGACTGCAGGTACGTGGATGCAGCGTGGGCATGCTTCTGTCCATAGAGCACAATGTACTACACAAACTAGACTGCAGGTACGTGGATGAAGAGGGGGCATGCTTCTGTCCATAGAGCACAATGTACTACACACACTAGACTGCAGGTACGTGGATGCAGCGTGGGCATGCTTCTGTCCATAGAGCACAATGTACTACACAGACTAGACTGCAGGTACGTGGATGAAGAGGGGGCATGCTCCTGTCCATAGAGCACAATGTACTACACACACTAGACTGCAGGTACGTGGATGCAGCGTGGGCATGCTTCTGTCCATAGAGCACAATGTACTACACAGACTAGACTGCAGGTACGTGGATGAAGAGGGGGCATGCTCCTGTCCATATAGTGATGTGTCTCTGCCTCCAGGTAATGCCAGCCAGGTGAGCAATGGCGCGGCGGCTGTGCTGGTGGCCAGGCGCTCTGCGGCTCAGCAGCTGGGTCTGCCGGTGTTGGGGGTGCTGAGAGCCAGTGCTGTGGTGGGGGTGCCCCCTGATGACATGGGAATCGGGCCAGCCTACGCCATCCCCATCGTACTGCAGCAAGCAGGTGAGTGCCATCTGAGCTTTCACAGAATCCACAGCAAAATGACTTCAGGATCACTGGGGGGAGGAGGCAGGGTTGGAATTCAAACAGCTTCTTTGAACTCCCTTAAAATAAGAGTCAATAAAATGCAGGAGGGTGAGCATGGTACAGTGCATACTGGTCATCTCTCCAATACATGTCCGTGCACACTGGTCATCTCACCAATACATCTCAATGCACACTGGTCATCTCACCAGTACATCACAATGCACACTGGTCATCTCTCCAGTACATATATTCACTTTATTATTGGACAAGGCCATGCTGTCTTATGATGATAGTAAATATGGTTACCGCACTCTTGATTGGTTAATCATAAAGCTCTCCGATTCCCTCAGGTCTAACAGTGGATGATATTGATGTATTTGAAATTAATGAGGCTTTTGCCAGTCAGGTGAGTGCAATTCTTTACAAATTCATTATATCCCATTCTCTAAAGTGTTGGAAGTCAGGAAAGGAGAGGAACTCTATAGTGCCTTTGAGCAATCCCTGACGGGCAGCTCCCCCCTTACTAATACTCCACATGAACAACACATCATTCCAAGCAGATAATAAAGTAGAAGCGAAGGATCATTCAAGCCTTTCACAGAACGATCACAGGAGCACAAACAGGGCAGGTTAATGCAACGCCTTTCCAATCATGTATACTTTGACAACTTGACCTGAAATGCTACAGAACAGTGTTTACGAGAAACATGTTGCTTTAACTTTGCTGGATCCTGAGTTGTTTATATCGCAGCAATGTGTTTTGTTTTTTTTGTTTTTTTTTAACATAATCCTTCTTGTTTAGATTTTTTTAATTCACGCATCAGAAATCACCTGGTGAATGCATTTGAAGTTTTTTTTTTATTTAAAAGCACTCGCTAGGAGAAGGAGAATTCCTCTCGTATTCATGTAGTGTATACATATCTTTCTCCCTGCTGCTTCTTTTTCTCTGTTCCTCTGTTCTCAATACTTACATGACAAATGAGATTCAGTTCATTGAAGGCAGTAAAATGAAACACAGAAAAAACAAGTAACTTGTCTTTCTTTTCAGAGCCTATGGTGTTGTGTCCATGTGTATCGGAACTGGAATGGGGGCCGCTGCAGTCTTTGAATACCCAGGCCAATCAAATCTTCAGAAAGTACAGTTCAGAGTGCAAACAAGTTCTAACTAACGGGACCAATAACATTTTGTAGCAATGGAGATTTGAAGCGGGTGTTGGTTGGTATAATTGTTTGAATTGTTATTGTTTGTCCTTTTTAACAATACCAGCACTAATGAATGATAAGTTTGAGATGTTTAATGGGCAGGTGTCAAGAGATTGTTTAGTTACTGGCAACTGAATTTCATTTGCAACTGCAAACAATAATAACACCATGTAGAAATAAAGTTTAATGGATATTTGAATCACTCGTCAGAAAGATGACAAGTCACAGAACTGAATTGTAAAGAATAAATGTTAAATTAAAAATCTCTTCAATTGTAATAGTAACAGACAGAGAGAAGAATTAATTGCACCTACTGTAGCAGTCACTAAAATAGCAACCTTCAATCAGGTAGTCACAAGGCTGTGGTTATTAATTAGGGTCCTATTGAAATTGAACTGTGGTGAATTCCTCTCTGTTGCATTAGCAGGTATCCGTGAGTAAGGATTCAAATCTTTCATCATGTGATCCTCTCCCCCTGACCTCTAATCTAACCATCCGTTCACCAAGCATCCCGTGGACTGTTAGCATGGCTTTATATTCAGTGCTGTCTCTGAAAAACAAAAAGAAGATTTCATCAAAACACTCATGAACAATCAGGAGCTAGTGTGCTGTGATGTGATGTGCTGTGATGTGCTGTGGGTAGAGGCAGCATGTTTTGAATCCTTAATCAGTCACTACATTCTGTGGCAGTTCAGACCAGTTTGGCATTCTGAAAGCTCTGCAGGGGTAGTGTCCTGCTTAGATGTTTTTAGTCATTTCTTTTGCAGAAGAACTAGGATACCAGCCCAGGTGCCACGGCAATACAACTGCCTCTGCCCTGGTTCATTCTCAAACAGTAAGCAAGCCTGTTGGTGAGTACCCTGCAGTGAAGCTGATCTGAAGTGCCACCCTGCTGGCTGAGATGTGGACGATGTGAGCATCGAGAGTCCCGCTGTCTGGAGACACTGCAAATACACCAGGGGTCTCGCCATGGTCTGCGAAGGATACAAAAAAACAGCTTCATCAATACAGCTAGCATTTAGGTACTGGGTATATGACACAGTGGAAAATGGAGCAACTCAAATGTTATTAAGAAATGCAAATACTTTGTAAATAACTGACATGCTATTCAGTCAAAAAATCTTAGTGTCTCTAATCACACAATACAGTGGCTCTCAAAAGTATTCACTCCCCTTGGAGTTTTCCACATTTTATTGTGTTACAACATGGAATCCAAATGGATTTAAATTACGAGTTTTTGCCACTGATCAGCACAAAAAAGTCCATAATGTCAACGTGAAAAATAAAATCTACAAATTGTTCTAAATTAATTACAAATATAAAACAGAAAATAATTGATTGCATAAGTATTCACCCCCTTGAGTCAATATTTGGTAGTGGCACCTTTGGCAGCAATTACAGCCATGAGTCTATTTGGATAAGTCTCTACCAGCTTTGAACATCTGGACACTGCAATTTTTGCCCATTCTTCTTTGCAAAATTGCTCAACTCTGTCAAGTTGGATGGGGACCTTTGGTGAACAGCAATTTTCAACTCTTTCCACATATTCTCAATTGGATTGAGGTCTGGGCTTTGACTGGGCCACTCCAGGACATTGACCTTTTTGTTTTTAAGCCACTCCATTGTGGCTTTGGCTGTATGTTTGGGGTCATTGTCCTGCTGGAAGATGAATCTTCCCCCAAGTCCCAGGTCTCTAGCAGACTTCAGCAGGTTTTCCTCCAGGATTTCTGTGTACTTTGCTGCATCCATTTTGCCCTCTATCTTCACAAGCTTTCCAGGCCCTGACACAGAGAAGCATCCCCATAGCATGATGCTGCCACCACCATGCTTCACGGTAGGTATGGTGTTCTCAGGATGATGTGCGGTGTTAGGCTTGCGCCAAACACAGCGCTTAGCATTGAGGCCAAAAAGCTCTATTTTGGTCTCATCAGACCATAGAACCTTCTTCCACTTGGTCTCAGAGTCTCCCACATGCCTTCTGGCAAACTCTAGCCGAGATCTGATGTGAGTTTTTTTCAACAATGGCTTTCTTTTTGCCACTCTCCCATAAAGGCCAGTTTTGTGAAGCACCCGGGCTATTGTTGCCGTATGCACAGTGTCTCCCAACTCAGCTGTGGAAGACTGTAACTCCTTTAGAGTTGCCATAGGCCTCTTGGTGGTCTCCCTGACTAGTGCCCTTCTTGCCCGGATACTCAGTTTTTGAGGACGGCCTGTTCTAGACAGATTCACAGTTGTGCCATATTCTCTCCATTTCTTAATAATGGACTTTACTGTGCTCCAGGGGATATTCAATGCCTTGGAAATGTTCTTATATCCTATCCCTGATTGGTGCTTTTGAAGAACCTTATTCCGGATTTGCTTTGAATGTTCCTTCGTCTTCATGATGTAGTTTTTGTTAGGAAATGTACTAACCAACTGTGGGACCTCCCAGAGACAGGTGTATTTAACCTGAAATCATGTGAAACACCTTAATTACACACAGGTGGACTCCATTCAACTAATTATGTGACTTCTAAAGACAATTGGGTGCACCAGAGCTTATTTAGGTGTGTCATAGCAAAGGGGGTGAATACTTGTGCAATCAATTATTTTCTGTTTTATAGTTGTAATTAATTTAGAACAATTTGTAGATTTTATTTTTCACTTTGACATGGACTATTTTTGTGTTGATCAGTGGCAAAAACTCCTAATTAAATCCATTTTGATTCCATGTTGTAACACAATAAAATGTGGAAAAGTCCAAGGGGGATGAATACTTTTGAGAGCCACTGTATATATGTAGAAATACTACAAGAAAGTAATACAACTAATATTTCTACATAGCTGAAGCTTGATTTACAGTTATGGATGGAAATCTACATAACTTGCACGCATTATTAAATGAAATGCACTTATTCATGCACACTAAATTCATTTCTGGATACAGTTGTTGATTCCTTCTCTCTCTGAGAAAACAAGCAAATAATGTAATTGTGCATCATTACCTATCAGAGCCGTCCAGTAGCTGTTGGAGCCGCCTGTGTTTGACAGGAACACTTCCTGAACCCGAGTCTGTCCCACGTAGCAGGTCCCGAAGTCGAGCGAGTGGGGGGACAGCTGCAGCACTGGCACTGTGAGGTGCGCACACAGCGGGATGAGCTGCAGCACAGACAGGGAGCAGGGCTTTACTATCAGCACAGACAGGGAGCAGGGCTTTACTATCAGCACAGACAGAGACCAGGGCTTAACTATCAGCATCATGTCAGGAGTCATTTGTTTTTCAACGACTGCAACCAGTAACTACTTTCCCTGTGTCCAGGTAATATAGCCTGGTCACAGTCAGAAGCTCTGCTGCAGCTGTTTTTAAATAGGTTCTGATAACAGCACCTGTTACAATGAGAAGAAGCCTGGCTGCTGTTACAATGAGAAGCCTCTGCTGTTGCAATGAAGTCTGGCTCCTGTTGCAATGAGAAGCCTGGTTCCTGTTACAATGAGAAGCCTCTGCTGTTGCAATGAGAAGCCTGGCTCCTGTTGCAATGAGAAGCCTGGCTCCTGTTACAATGAGAAGCCTCTGCTGTTGCAATGAGAAGTCTGGCTCCTGTTGCAATGAGAAGCCTGGCTCCTGTTGCAATGAGAAGCCTGGCTCCTGTTACAATGAGAAGCCTCTGCTGTTGCAGTGAGAAGCCTGGCTCCTGTTACAATGAGAAGCCTCTGCTGTTGCAGTGAGAAGCCTGGTTCCTGTTACAATGAGAAGCCTGGCTCCTGCTGCAATGAGAAGCCTGGCTCCTGTTACAATGAGGAGCCTGGTTCCTGTTGCAATAAGAAGCCTAGCTCCTGTTGCAATGAGAAGCCTCTGCTGTTGCAATGAGAAGCCTGGCTCCTGCTGCAATGAGAAGCCTCTGCTGTTGCAATGAGAAACCTCTGCTGTTGCAATGAGAAGCCTGGCTCCTGCTGCAATGAGAAGCCTCTGCTGTTGCAATGAGAAACCTCTGCTGTTGCAATGAGAAGCCTGGCTCCTGTTGCAATGAGAAGCCTCTGCTGTTGCAATGAGAAGCCTGGCTGCTGCTGCAATGAGAAGCCTCTGCTGTTGCAATGAGAAGCCTGGCTCCTGTTGCAATGAGAAGCCTCTGCTGTTGCAATGAGAAGCCTGGCTCCTGTTACAATGAGAAGCCTGGCTCCTGTTACAATGAGAAGCCTGGCTCCTGCTGCAATGAGAAGCCTCTGCTGTTGCAATGAGAAGCCTGGCTCCTGTTACAATGAGGAACCTGGTTCCTGTTGCAATAAGAAGCCTAGCTCCTGTTGCAATGAGAAGCCTCTGCTGTTGCAATGAGAAGCCTGGCTCCTGTTGCAATGAGAAGCCTCTGCTGTTGCAATGAGAAACCTCTGCTGTTGCAATGAGAAGCCTGGCTCCTGTTGCAATGAGAAGCCTCTGCTGTTGCAATGAGAAGCCTGGCTGCTGCTGCAATGAGAAGCCTCTGCTGTTGCAATGAGAAGCCTGGCTCCTGTTGCAATGAGAAGCCTCTGCTGTTGCAATGAGAAGCCTGGCTCCTGTTGCAGTGAGAAGCCTGGCTCCTGTTGCAGTGAGAAGCCTGGCTCCTGTTGCAATGAGAAGCCTGGCTCCTGTTGCAATGAGAAGCCTGGCCCCTGTTGCAATGAGAAGCCTGGCTCCTGTTGCAATGAGAAGCCTCTGCTGTTGCAATGAGAAGCCTGGCTCCTGTTGCAATGAGAAGCCTCTGCTGTTGCAGTGAGAAGCCTGGCTCCTATTACAATGAGAAGCCTGGCTCCTGTTGCAATGAGAAGCCTCTGCTGTTGCAATGAGAAGCCTGGTTCCTGTTACAATGAGAAGCCTGGTTTCTGTTGCAATGAGAAGCCTGGCTCCTGTTGCAATGAGAAGCCTGGCTCCTGTTACAATGAGAAGCCTCTGCTGTTGCAATGAGAAGCCTGGTTCCTGTTACAATGAGAAGCCTGGTTTCTGTTGCAATGAGAAGCCTGGCTCCTGTTGCAATGAGAAGCCTCTGCTGTTGCAATGAGAAGCCTGGTTCCTGTTACAATGAGAAGCCTGGTTTCTGTTGCAATGAGAAGCCTGGCTCCTGTTGCAATGAGAAGCCTCTGCTGTTGCAATGAGAAGCCTGGCTCCTGTTACAATGAGAAGCCTGGTTCCTGTTGCAATGAGAAGCCGGGCTCCTGTTACAATGAGAAGCCTCTGCTGTTGCAATGAGAAGCCTGGCTCCTGTGGACAGAGTGGTTCTTGCTGTACCTGTGCACTCTTGTTGCTGTACTCCACTACGAGCTGCTGGCTGAAGCGCAGTTTTCTTTCTCCTCTTTCAGACTGGATGAGTTCCGCTCCTCGAGGAAGCTGATTCTCTGTCTGGTTCTGATAGGTCAGCAGAGTCAGAGAGTTGCGGAATGCCACTGTCACCTGGACGTTGCAGAGAAAACATTTTTATTACAACCCTGTATTTGTTGTTTTGTTTTTCATTCCAGCCTAATAATAAATGCCTTCCACTTCCACTGGAGAAGCAGCAGTAGGTATTTAGGATATTAGTCCGTCAGTGGCAAAATTCCTTATCCCAGCAGAAATGTTTTACCAGTGATGAAGTTACTTGCCAATGCTAAAGGATCAGTGGTCTGTATAACAGGCAGTGTTGTGTGATCCATTGCCATTATAGATTCTGTCCCGTCGGTGAGATGAGATGAGGTTAAAAGCTCTATAATCACGAACGCAGACGAGCCTGGCTCTTTTGCATCGTGGTTAAGATGCTCGCTTGGGGAGCGTAGGGTCGCCAGTTTGCACCCAGCCTCCTCCCTGTTACATCTGAATAAATATTTATACCACAACCTAAATAATGTTGCTGCAAATACTCCTTTATGTGGGTACCAGTATTAACTGAGAATGCCATCTACCTTGTGTGCTCCTCAAGGTTTTAAAATCCACTTTATTTCCTCTTATTAGCACGATCAGTATTATCACTGATGCACTTTTTGTCTTGATTCTGTGCTTGTATTTTATACTTTAGAATATATATATATTAGAATATATATATATATTAAGTACCTGAAATATCCTTTTTTCTTTTTTCTTATTCATATATATATATATATATATATATATATATATATATATATATATATATACACACACACACACATACACTTCTAGCTACGTCGCTGCTGATTCCTCAGCTCGTACCTCATTACCTCGTACTCATGTGCTGCAGGTGAGACTAACTCCAATCTGACCATGTGACCATCAGAACATGTTCCAGGAAGCAAAAGTATATCTGTATTTCAAATATGTGTAAATCCTGAATGAATGAATGAATGCTTATAAGAGGTAAGAAAAATTATTTGTAGAGCACTGTTCGCTCTCTTTTAATGGACAGAACATGAATACTTAGTTAAGATGCTCCATCTGGAATCCTCTTGGACAACAGCTCCCCTACAGAAAGTAAGTGACTTTAAAAACACTGCTAGTATTAGAAGATGAAGCAAAGAGTTCTAGTGCATTTGCATATAGTTTTACTGATTCTAAAGCTCCACACTTAAGGCTGCTTCATACTTCGCTTGTGCAACACGACCAGCTAGAGTTCAGAACATTTAACTGGGGCCACTAGTCTCTTGGATCTCCAGACAGTCACATGACTGAAGACTAGAAATCACCCTCAGTGACACTTACACAGCTGAAGTGTGAGCCAGTCTGAAGAATCCACAGTCTGAATATTTACACTGCACTTTTCTACAATCATGTACAGATATACTGTATATACATTCCCCAGAAGGCTGAGACCTGCATGTTGTGCTGGGGGTGCAGGACAAGCCCCCCCTCCTCCTCCCTGTCACTGTGTGAGGTCTCCATACTAGCCCTGGGCTCCACATGCAACACGCTGAAGGGCTCTGGTGCCAGCAGCCTGAAGTACAGAGGCGTCTCCGTGTTGTTCAGCAGCCTCAGCCTGCGAGTCGTCACAGATTCCAGCAGGATCTGGAGGGAAGGAAGCGCTCATGTTCAGGAGGGAATGAGTATGGAAACATAACTGGATTGTTAACAGGTTAACCTAAAAGTGCAAACAAACAAATCTACTCCATATATGGAAAGCATAGGCAACCATGCTCACCTTTGTGTGCGGATCTCTTGGTATCAGATCACTGGCGGAGGCATAAAACACCACCCCTTCCTCCTCCTCCTCGTCTTCAAGCTCCAGTGTTAACCTGAAGGATACAAAAAGAGTTACTGAGCCTGTTAATGCAGATTGGTTTTTGATTTTAGTGCAGCTTTTACACTTTAAGGAGATGTGCCTCTCACTGTGTTAAAACAGCCCTTCTTTCACTCACAAGGCAGGTTTCACAAAGGCATGAAGGTCCAGCCTCAGGGGTTCCAGCTCATATCCTTGTGCACGCTCCACCTTCCCAGGAATGCAGCCAGCAACCTGATTACAGACAAACACAAGGTTAACCGACGTGGTGGGGTTACCATATAAATCCATGTTCACTAGGAGTTTGGGACTGTCTGGTAAGTGTAATCCTGCAGTGAAAGGTACCTGAGACAGGACCATGTAACAAGACATAGACTTGCCAGTCTCTTTAACACATAGTAATTGATCTGTTCATATCAGACCAGCATATTAATGCACAGTTTGTGAATTCCCTGTTTCTACCTTGCTGTCCAGGCTCAGGAAGCCCAGGGCGAATCCGGCACACTCAGTTTCACTCACTATCTCCGACAGGGTCAAGGGAGTGAAGGACACATGTAGAGTAGCACTGCCCCCTGCCGGAACAAGCTGGAATAACAAATAACAAATTAACAGAACACTGGAATTGATCACAAACAGAACTATTCACAAAATGAGACGTCTTTATTTGCTAAGAACAAAAAAGCCTAAGTAAGTAAATATACAATGTGAACAAGCACAAGCTGTCATCTCAATCCCATCCACCACCTCAGCATTTGAGGAGAACTTCCAGCTGGTATGGCACTCGTCATTTGGTTTTATCAGTTTCATTTCAAGGGCAGAGATTTCCTCTTCTGGGGTGTCAGCAGTAACAGGCTCTGCGCGCTGGTTCTGGCTGCAGTAGCAGGCTCTGCGCGCTGGTTCTGGCTGCAGTAACAGACTCTGCGCGCTGGTTCTGGCTGCAGTAACAGGGTCTGCGCGCTGGTTCTGGCTGCAGTAACAGGCTCGGCGCGCTGGTTCTGGCTGCAGTAACAGGCTCTGCGCGCTGGTTCTGGCGGCCGTAGGATTTTAGTAGCGGCTCACTTGGAGAACCCCTTCTGACTGTGTCAAGGTACAGTGTGCAGAATACTAATTTGAACCCCTTTCTTCTGACTGTGTTGCGGTACAGTGTGCAGAATGTCACCAATTTGAACCCCTTTCTTCTGACCGTGTTGTGGTACTGTGTGCAGAATGTCACCAATTTGATCCCCTTTCTTCTGACCGTGTCGTGGTACAGTGTGCAGAATGGTGAGCGGGTATTTCCTTCTCTGTTCCTGAATCAGCTGGGCTGGAGTCATGCTGGTGTTTTTCAGTTCTGTTATTTTGCCACTGTGTTTCCCTGTCCAACAGTCGCACATGACTTTTCAAGACCTGCCTATGTCTTTGCTATGAATTAAGCTAGCCTGATCACAGGGGTTTGAAGTAGGGGGGGGAGGTGAGTTACAAGCTCAGAATGTACTGAGAATATGTTTTCACCAGTCCAAAGCTTATAAGATTGTCACAAGAGTGCTTCTAATCATTTATCAATATATGCTACTTACTATCTGTCTGGGAGTGATGCAGTAGGGATAGTCGGAGATGGTGCCCTCATGAGCTTGCAGGTTCACAGAGATTATCTTCTTCAACTGAGCTTTATTTACCTCCTCGAGCTCACCTTGCTCACCTTCCTCCCCCTCCTCCTCCTCCTCCTCCTGAGGGAAAGATAACAAAATTAACCCACTACTGTACTGTGGAAATGCATTGTTGTGGTTTGTGCTGGATTGCCATTACTGTATACCACAGAGCAGTACTGTCAGTCAATGTTAGCATCCCCAAAGGAAATGGCTCACTTCCTTAAAGCATGTGTAAAAGTTAATAAGAAATAACTGCCTGCAGCTGATTAACGGCTAGTAACAAATTGAACATTTTCACAAGTTCACTTTGAAACTTCTCTAACGATACAACACTAGAGAGCAGTTCTCTCATCCCATGTTGTTCCATCAGCGATCCCCAATACTGTGTACTGGACAGAGTCTGTTGCAGAGGAAGTACTGGCTCTAGTAACCTGTCTCACAGTGTTAGGAAAGCAGGGTGGCTTAGCTTGTATTAGGTGGATTTCTAACTGGAAAGAGACTCTCTTTGCAGCCAAGAAAGCAAGGGGAGACTCCAGTAGATGCAAACCAACTTACCACTATTGTACCTTCAGGGATGTACTAATAATGTAGATTTGTTTAACCCAAGATATATTCTTGTTCCTGGCAAGTGTTGTGGTTGACATTATTAAACAATATTCACTGCATGCAAAGTTCAAGCATTGTTGAGTGAAGGCGGAACACCTTGTTATTATTAACCTCATTGTATGCTTTTCTTACGTGGTCAGTCCTCATTGAGGAGGAGGTCCCTGCAGTGCTGGGCAGGGTGTCCCAGTCCCACTTCTGCTTCCTGCTCTCGCAGGACCCAACTCTCCCTCCAATGACCTCGTTCCCGTCTGCGTCTTTCAGAGGGAAGGCATCGCCGTACGAGACCAGCAGATCCACGAGCTTCGAGTCCCCCTTCTCCTGGTTCAAAGTCTCCCAGTCCATGCGGATAGCTGACAACAACAGAATCAACCAAGCTGTGCACTTTGATGGGCAACTGGGGCTCATTTAATAGGATTATCAGGAAAGCTTGCAAGAGCTATTAAACAATCATTTGGAGTGCTGATTAAGTAATTTACACTTATATCCTCTTTTGTTTTACGTTTTATATTTCACTCACAGGGAAAACGCAAGAGAAAATGAGATGGCATGACATCACCAGTAAAGCAGTAAAGCAGACTGTACATATCAGACTTTGGCACTCCCATTGTTCTCATTGTGTTTGTGCATGGCAATACAAAGTTCTGCAGAACAAGTTTATACTACTACAGCTCAAACATAGGTGTTGGTTGCTTACTGTAAGGGCTTGGGTTGTTGATTCTTAAAGATCGTGAAACGGTGTCTCCTCCAGAGATATGAGTCCCGAACCTGAAAGAGGAAGGTGCAAGTAACACTTTTGGTGTTACAGTATGTTCTATCAATTCAAATGCTTCACTTCTTTAATCCTGATGGCTTTCACAATACATTTCACGAACTGCACCAATGACTATGGAGTCATTCCATGTCAAGCATGCAAGAGTGGAGGCACGACCCTCCGAATAACTCACTGATGTCCATTGGAAAGTGAGAAATCGAGCAGTTCACATACTTACTGCCAAGAGCTAAAGGGGTAAAGGGTCTTGTAGGGCTGCAGTGCAGGAAATATGAAAGCTGCAGGCGTGGTTCATATAGCAAATTAAATTATAACTTTAGAAACTTTTCAATGAATAAATCAGTTATCTCAAACTGTAGCTCTCATGCATCCTACCCCACATTTACCGCCAATCCACAATCGAGTGTATCTCAGGAACTGTTGCTAGTGCGTTTTTGTTCCCCGTTTTTGCACACTTGATATATACAGTACCTCACTATTGGCCCATGGGTCTGACTGTCCCTCTGTGGTCCTGTCATCTGGAAGTAGAGTGGGCAGCCCTTGACAGAGATCTGCATTGGGATGGTCACAGGATCCAGCTCCCCTGCCTGGTACGGGAAATTAAAACAGTTTAAAAGGCTAAAACGTCAGAGGTGAGACTGTGTGTGTGTGTGTGTGTGTATATATATATATATAAAGTGATGGACCAAGAAGTGGATCTGATTTCCACACTTTAGAAGCCGCTATCCCACGTGTAACATGTTGGGATAACAATCTGTGAGCTGAATTCATAATGGCAGTGTAAACCAGCTTACAATGAAATGCACCCAGCAGGACAAAGTGGATCACTGAGGGTGCACTATTATCTTCAGCTGGGATTTGTTTGTAAACACAAAAGATATGGGATCTTATCATTAAGGAAGATGTATGGCATTTTTGTTTCTAGTCCTAATGTACTGACCTTGATTCATAGCAGCTGATGAACCCCTGATCTCTGCTTAAATAAAGCAATCCAGTACACACCCTGCAGATGAACCCCTGATCTCTGCTTATATAAAGCAATACAGTACACACCCTGCAGATGAACCCCCGATCTCTGCTTATATAAAGCAATCCAGTATGCACCCTGCAGATGAACCCGATCTCTGCTTATATAAAGCAATCCAGTATGCACCCTGCAGATGAACCCCTGATCTCTGCTTATATAAAGCAATCCAGTATGCACCCTGCAGATGAACCCCTGATCTCTGCTTATATAAAACAATCCAGTATGCACCTTGCAGATGAACCCCTGATCTCTGCTTATATAAAGCAATCCAGTATGCACCCTGCAGATGAACCCCCGATCTCTGCTTATATAAAGCAATCCAGTATGCACCCTGCAGATGAACCCCTGATCTCTGCTTATATAAAGCAATCCAGTATGCACCCTGCAGATGAACCCCTGATCTCTGCTTATATAAAGCAATCCAGTATGCACCCTGCAGATGAACCCCTGGTCTCTGCTTATATAAAGCAATCCAGTATGCACCCTGCAGATGAACCCCTGATCTGCTTATATAAAGCAATCCAGTACGTACCCTGCAGATGAGATTATCCCAGTATTCTCCCCACATGTTGGCGAATGCAGTGATCTCTATGGTTTGCTTCTGGAATGGACCCAGAGTCCCGGTAGAGGGCTCAATAAAGAACACAGCTCCCTTTCCATGGGAGAGTAAAGCAGCCTCAAGCTCTGTCAGGGCACAATGGAAAATAATAATGACACCACTGAAACACCTGTTCCCTTTCAATAGAAGCACTGCTTCATACAAAAATAAAAAAGACGTGCCTGTAATCACATGACAGCTTATGCAATAAAACAATTAAAACAACATGGGCAGCCTTGTTTTGAAAAATAGTCAAACAGTTTATCTACTAGACATATTGCAGCTGTTTATAGTTTGAATTTGAAATTGAGTGTTTAAGGAAAATACAACCAAAATTTTATCAACTGCATGAAAAAAAGGTGACGTCAGATACGTGAGATTATTGTTCGGGTCGCAAGAAAACAAAACGAAGATTCTACTGCATACATTGACGTCAGCTTTTCTTTTGCAATCCAGCAGTGCAGCAGCTGGTGTCGATGGTACACAGTGATCAAGTCTGTTTATTGATAAGGTATGTGCCCCCCTGTTAATTGCATTACATAGGCCATACTAGGCAATATCATAGCAGATTGAAATGGTATTTCAAACGCAGGTTATATTAATATCTGAGGATGTGGCTTGTCTTTACCCTGGCGCCTTCTGTTTTCCATTTTGCTTGCAAGGATATTACTTAATGGTTTTCTCACTAGAGAGGTCCTGAAAAAAACCCCCAAAAAACAGAAAAAGTAAAAGTGAGGTTTATTACTGAATACAAGTATAGTAACTCAGAGAAGATGATCAACACTCACTGTACCTCACACAATCAGTACATGCTTATCTGAGTGTTCTCCAACACTGTCCGCTAAACATGAAGCTCTGAACATACAATTGGGTCTGGACTGCAATTACAGACCAATAGAAACAGACCAATACTTGTGGTAAAGCCTTGCTTTGTTGACCATGCAGTGGGCTTTGCAGAGGCATATATTTACCAAAGCTTTCCATTATTTTGTGAGAGCAAAATAAAAGGTGCTTGCTTACAACAGTACTAAGAAAGCACCCAGAAGGGTCACTGTAGGGTTTCTGAAGTCCACCTAAATGGTTTCTTACAGGTGTTGGAACATTACTGATTGTACTCCAGAGTAAACAGCTTTGATAAAAGAGGCCAAGGGCTTGTGCTCTGACAGCTAAGTGGTATAAATGTGTTGCAAGCAGAGAGTCAGTGGGCTGGTTTATCTAGTTACAGTACAAGTATCTTACCTGAGTGCAGCGCGAGAGTTCCTGGCTGAGTCTGCCGGAGGGGAGGGGAGGCGCCCACAGAAATACTCTGCCTCCACAGAGAATGGGGCAGGGATCGCTGTGTGGTTCGTGATTATCAGCTGCTGTTTCACCTTGCTGTTTAACAGCTGTGCTCCAAAATCTAACAGCAGTTTAGAAGGATCCTGCCACTCCTGTTCAGGGCTGTGTAAAAGTAGAGGTTTTTAAAAGTTACACACAATGTACTGCACTGTACCATATACCAGTACTGTACAATACAACTGGCAAAGATATATACTTTAGGAGAAAGCCTTGCTTTGCACAAATGTTGTTTACTATTTATCGGATGAGTAGACTTGCATTATAACTTTAATGCAGATTACACATCAAAACCTTATTAAAAAAGCTAACTGCAAAAAGAAAAGTCTATTAATCTATTAAACATAACTCCTCCATATCTTTAACATCAAAAAAACAATTAGACTTGACAAACGCTATGCCAGTCTCTTCCAGTCCATGTCTTTGTTAAAGCTAGGTACTTCATTATTTAATTGGAGTGCTAAATTTGACCTGTTTAAACCTGTTGTGGACTGGCCTTTAAAAGACAGTTAAAAGATTACTGTTTCAGGGACCAGACTTGTAATGCGTGGAAAATAAAGAGGTGCATTCTTAAAATTACAAGAAGAAACCTCAAGCCAGTGAAACACAAGTATATAGGAAATCTAAATATGCCAATGGAATTTACAGAACTCTGTACCAGGAGGTTATACTAGGGCTAGAGAATGGAACTGAAATCTGTAGTGGATAGGACAGTGTACACAAATACTGTACAGAAAGATGATTCTGATCATACAAACTACATCCAAATCAAATGTTACCTGTCAGATGGTACAGAGAACGTGACATGGAGACCGCTGGCTTTTGCAAAAATCTCCAGAACAAGAGGCTCTTCCATGCTGGTCACTGAACACAAGAGAGCGGTGTCTGTCAGTTCACTCTGCAGAAGAAAGGCAGGCGTGTCAGTGTTGTAAGCATGCTGTGATCACATGTCATGTACAGGACAGGAATCAGTGTTGTAAGCATGATGTGATCACATGTCATGTACAGGACAGGAATCAGTGTTGTAAGCTTGCTGTGATCACATGTCATGTACAGGACGGGAGTCAGTGTTATAAGCATGCTGTGATCACATGTCATGTACAGGACAGGAATCAGTGTTGTAAGCATGCTGTGATCACATGTCATGTACAGGACAGGAATCAGTGTTGTAAGCATGCTGTGATCACATGTCATGTACAGGAAGGGAATCAGTGTTGTAAGCATGCTGTGATCACATGTCATGTATAGGACGGGAGTCAGTGTTATAAGCATGCTGTGATCATATGTCATGTACGGGACAGGAATCAGTGTTGTAAGCATGCTGTGATCATGTCATGTACAGGACAGGAATCAGTGTTGTAAGCATGCTGTGATCACATGTCATGTACAGGACAGGAGTCATTGTTATAAGCATGCTGTGATCACATGTCATGTACAGGACGGGAGTAAGTGTCGTAAGCACGCTGTGATCACATGTCATGTACATGACAGGAATCAGTGTTGTAAGCATGCTGTGATCACATGTCATGTACAGGATGGGGTGCTGGACACTTACCTCAGTGTGAGCTGTGAACTCCACACTCATCTGCTCTGTTTCTTTAGGACCCACAATCCCACTGGATGGGAAGACGGTGGCCGAGCACTGGGATGCCTGTTTCCCTATTAACTGTGGAACACGCATTAGGAGATAACACAACTGTTCAATGCATGTCTGCAGGCTTAGTTTTAATAGCTTTCTTACAGGACACAAACAAACCTAAAAAGAGTGTTTTTATCTATTTCAGAAAAAAGGAATCGTAATTCTACCCTGTTGGGGATGTCCGACCACGGGGATGCAGTAGAGGTGGCACCACCTACGTACTTCGGTGCAGGAATGGAAATAAGACTCCCATTGCATAGCAGTTTGATCTATTCCTGGTTTTGCAATGAGTTTAATAAAATGCCCCTGAGCCTGTTACCTAAACACACTGGGGCTAATCAAGCCTGTAGTAAAACTTCGAATAGGTGAAACTGCTATGCAATAGGAGTCTTATTTCCATCCCTGATGTATGCTACACTTCCCCTTTTTTTCTTATATCTGGAGATTATTCATCATGAAACTTGGTCTGCACATCCATTGGGGGAAGCGCTTATCCAATTGTCATGAAACTTGGTATTAAAATCAGTTTGAGCTATAAAAATAGGAATGGTGTGACCTCAATGATGATCTTTTATAGCATCAGTGGCACATGCAATAAAAAAGACTGAACACTCTATGATTGTGGAGCTTCACCTCTCCCCAGGAGAACTTGGCTGGCAGCATGGTCTGGTTCAGCAGATTCACTGTGCCCCACACTGGCACGCCCACGTACATCTCTTGGAACACCAGCTCACAGGTTTGCAGGCACACCCGGGGCTTCTGGATGTCAGCCTGAACAGCTAGGTGACTGAGAAAGAAATATACAACCTTTTAACTACAAACCGGTATTGCCTGCAACACTGAGAGGTGGTAAGGGTTAACAGGTGTCACATTCTCACCAGTCTGTTTCTTACCATCCTGCTCCGTTTTCCACGCTCAGCTGCAGAACCGTCTGGAAATGCTGACACTTGGAGGGGGTGAAAAGGACAGAAACACTACAACTGCCCAGAGGGGGCAGCATTCCACTGCAGGGGTCGATCACAAACTGGGACACCTGTACAATATTCATGGAGAATACAGAATACGCATGGAATAACAGGGTAAGATGTGTGTTACAATCACCAAAAATCCCACTACTTAATTCAAGAAAATAATGTCATAACATTTCTAAACCCACTCAGATATCTAACTCACTAAATATATCGGAATTCCTAAAGATCAAATAGGTAAGGATATGAAAAATGAACTAATGTATTGATGTAGTTCATTTATCAGATCTTGGTGAATTAAATAATCCAATAATGTGTGTGTATGAACTGCCCCAGGCTCTGTTCCGCAGTCATGTGAGAATCACATGTTACACTGTAATGAGTGCCCCAGGCTCTGTCCCGCAGTCATGTGAGAATCACCACATGTTTTAACAGGGGCCCATTTCTTGTTCTTTAAGATGGTCCCAGCTGCTATCCTAACTAACAATGATGGGCAATATGGTGGGACATATTTTCCTATTGAATGCACTTGATATAAGCATCAATTTAGGATACATGCAATACTTACTCATAGTGGTGGTATATGTTTTCATTCATGACTAATTAAAGTTAAGGTTAGGGTTAGGGTTAGGGATGAATTCTTATTTACTTCATTTGACTTAAACAGTAAATCATACATATGTGTACATCTAATAACATTAAAATTACAACTAAACATGCAAATATGACGTGGAAAAAAGTGTATTATTCTAGGATTGACTTTATTTATATGTACAGCAGTGTGCACATGTATCAGAACACCCCATTGCTTCTGTAGTTCAGCAGTGTGCAAATGTATTACAGCACCCCATATGAGCAATCAGTTTAGAATCAGTCTGTTATGAGTGTGCAGTTCAGAATCAATCTGTCATGAGTGTGCAGTTCAGAATCAGTCTGTTATGAGCAGTGCAGTTTAGAATCAGTCTGTTATGAGCAATCAGTTTAGAATCAGTCTGTTATGAGCAATCAGTTTGGAATCACTCTGTTATGAGTGTGTAGTTTAGGATCAGTCTGTTATGAGTGTGCAGTTTAGAATCAGTCTGTTATGAGTGTGCAGTATAGAATCAGTCTGTTATGAGTGTGTAGTTTAGGATCAGTCTGTTATGAGTGTGCAGTTTAGAATCAGTCTGTTATGAGTGTGCAGTTTAGAATCAGTCTGTTATGAGTGTGTAGTTTAGAATCAGTCTGTTATGAGTGTGCAGTTTAGAATCAGTCTGTTATGAGTGTGCAGTGTAGGATCAGTCTGTTATGAGTGTGCAGTTTAGAATCAGTCTGTTATGAGTGTGCAGTGTAGGATCAGTCTGTTATGAGTGTGCAGTTTAGAATCAGTCTGTTATGAGGGTGCAGTTTAGAATCAGTCTGTTATGAGTGTGCAGTGTAGGATCAGTCTGTTATGAGTGTGTAGTTTAGAATCAGTCTGTTATGAGTGTGCAGTTTAGAATCAGTCTGTTATGAGTGTGTAGTTTAGAATCAGTCTGTTATGAGTGTGCAGTTTAGAATCAGTCTGTTATGAGTGTGCAGTGTAGGATCAGTCTGTTATGAGTGTGCAGTTTAGAATCAGTCTGTTATGAGTGTGCAGTTTAGAATCAGTCTGTTATGAGTGTGCAGTTTAGAATCAGTCTGTTATGAGGGTGCAGTTCAGAATCAGTCTGGTACCTCTGGCTGGTCACTGGGGCACTCCTGCAGGCTCCAGCTGGCTGCCAGCTGGCTGATGTTGTTGAGCTGGATGGTGCTAAGAGCAGAGTCTCCCAGCTTCATTAGACCCAGGTCTAGAGAAGGGAGGTCAATACACACCTGGGGGCCCTGGAATTGAAAACAAAAAAAAATTCAAACAGAATAAAATAAGGTATACTGTACAATACAAATGCATTTCGTCAATAAATAGAATTCTCTGGAAGTTATTACTACAAAAAGGATGTTCTCTATTCCCATAACCCAGACTCCCCACCCCCTTACCTTAAAGGCAGCCTCCACATGCAGCGTGACAGGTTCAGGGTGGTGCTCAATGTGACACAGCAGGCTCAAAGTGCTGCTGCCAGGCTTTCCTCCCGTCAACGCCAGCTCCAAATCACAGCACTCGTTGGGCTCTGGAATACGAGTGGTTAAGCAAAGCGTCTTGCGTATTACACATAAAATGAGATGGGAATGTGGCTCTATGCAGTGAGATGGATATGTGCCTCTCTGCAGTGAGGTGGAAATGTGCCTCTCTGCAGTGAGGTGGAAATGTGCCTCTCTGCAGTGAGGTGGAAATGTGCCTCTCTGCAGTGAGGTGGAAATGTGCCTCTCTGCAGTGAGGTGGAAATGTGCCTCTCTGCAGTGAGGTGGAAATGTGCCTCTCTGCAGTGAGGTGGAAATGTGCCTCTCTGCAGTGAGGTGGAAATGTGCCTCTCTGCAGTGAGACGGGAATGTGGCTCTATACAGTGAGACGGGAATGTGGCTCTATGCAGTGAGACAGGAATGTGGCTCTATGCAGTGAGACGGGAATGTGGCTCTATGCAGACCATCTCGCTGTTAGGCATTAAACAGTCATGTAGAGAAGGCTGCCAGATGCATTCCCATAGTGCAGTGAACGCACCAAGCCTGCAGATGTGTGCAGTGTATTATAAAATTAAACAAATGCGTTAATCACACTACAGCGTTTATTCGCTATGTTTTTTACACCTGATATTTCGCTGTGATTTTTGTATTCCGACTTAAACGTCAAACTTAAAGTTTTTCACAACCCTCTACTTCACGCCCATTTACGCTCCAAATATCCAGGCAAGATGGGGGACTGTCTGATTATAGCACTGTTCTTTATGACAAGCAGCGCAAGATAGATCTCGAGAAAGAATACCACCAATTTGGGTAAAATAGAAGTGAGGAAATGGGAATTCCAGGTAAGCACTAGGTTTGGTATGTTAATAAACACACTGTTCTGACTACAGGTTTCCGTTGAATGTCTGGGTGTAGCTTCTAGAAAGTGCGTGCCATGAGATACCGCGGCCCATTATTAACTAAAACGGGTTTATGTCAATCATATATGTCAGTATACATGTATTTTTCCCCCAATAATGTAAAACACTGTCTGTTCTGTCTGATGTTACATCTGCATTGACAGTACTATCTACCTGTGTTTACTGCATTGTTTATTTAAAAAAAAAAAAAAAAAAAAAAACACATCAGGATACATCAAAATTATTGCATTTGGTAATCCTATGTGTACTTCTAATTTTGTTTAATAACATTGTTGAGATCATTTGTTACCAATAACACAATTTGAGATTATATATACTGTGACCAAGCCCTCGGCTCGGGCTCATTTGCACCCTTTAAAATACTGACCCAGACACAGAACTGTGAGTTTCAGTGCGCTCGCACACGTTTATCAAACACAAAAACTAAATAAATAAACAAAAACCTAACTCCCCTTGGAGCACTAACTAAACTTTTGGTTTAGTTAATGGCTCTTTAGAGCACGTTATATTGTTCTGTACTGAAGGATTACCTATTACTCCAGTCAGGGGCTCTACTTCCAGTATGTGGCAGTCACTGATCCTTTCCCAGTCGAATGTGATGTGTGCAATGCTGTTGTTCCACATCTAAATATTAAACACAGAAAAAAAAATTACAAAGCAATATTATGTAAAATAATAACATAAACCTATACTTAAAGAGGCTATACTTAAAGAGGCTGCACTCAGTTGTAAATACACACTGCAAAACATACTTCAAAACTGAGTACTGCAGACTGCATGTAAATGTCTGTTATGATATATTTTTTATTTAAGGCGAGCCAGTTTGTTAAGCGCTGTGTTCAATCCCCTAACAGGAGATGTTTCATCGCTAGATATGGCTGTACTTGGATTTGACCACTAGAGGAGGCACCTATTCAGTGATCAGGAATCTACAGTGAACTCTGTCACAACATGGAGACTGCTCAATAAACAATAGGCACTTGTGTGAAAATGTTAGACCACTTTGAGCTTTAATTAGGCATCTTAAACAACTTCTAAAAAGTCTCATGCATTTTATCATTTGTGGCTATGTGTTCCTTTTGTGGCCTATTAAATTAATCAATTAAATGAGACAATCACTAATTTGCCTATTTTGATGTTTTTAGTCGATAGGGAATTAAAATTGTGATGGAAGAGAAGAGACGTTTGTTTCTAAGATACCTAAACCGCATATAACAACGGTAACAAAATAAGGATGTGTAGAATTTGCAAGTGTCGGCTGGAATGCGAGTCGAAAGACACCGTCGTTAAGCATTAGCTGTTTATTCCGTTTGGGAAAAATGTCTGTTTGTTTATATTTTTCATTAGTATGCTAATTATTTGCTTTATTTCAAGTGGCGCAAACTGCACTGGAGCAAATGCTGTTTTGGTTTAAATATTGAGAAACCCCAAGCTTGGTGTGTATGCTGTTGTATACCTCCCCAAGCTTGAAATACAATTCCTATTGTTTTTTTAATGGGTAGATTGCTGTATGTGCAATTATTATGACAGCCCCACAATAGGAGGGAAGTATAAATATATATATATGTTTTTTTATTTGATCTTATTGTATTTTTGTAGAGGGCATGGGCAGTATTTACTGTAAATTGGCAGTTAATTAAAAAGAGTGAGGGGCTGTATGTTACCGTTACTGCCGCTAACGAGAAATTATGGTAATTAAGTTATTTTTCTGTATGATGTCTGTTTATGTCAAAATGTTTTTAAAAATGGTATAATGTTTAATAAAAAATGAGTATGTAGTTAAAACATGATGTGTACCATACTATTATTTTGATATACATATATTTGACTTGTTTTATTAATGTGTATCTGTAATAAAACAAAATAAAACAAAATTTGTGAAAAATAAAAGGAGAAATTATAAAAAATAAAAATAATTTCACGGGGCTCCAGGTATCCCAGGTGTGACAGTTTGGTCTGTTAGCAGAAAGTCAAACTTTGCTAACTTTCAAAGTATTTGTGTTAGAGAGAAGAAATCATGGTTCATTTCTCATCAAGCCCAATGTGTGGTTGCATAAATGAAGCCCATCTATGTGCATGTGCATGCAACAGAAGACCTGTAGAGCTCTTGCCCCATTGTGGTCTGATCCCTGATTAATGCTCAAAGCACTGGGCTTCACATCTCAAGATGGGTCAGCAGTTCACCCTTTAAGGTATATGGGGCAAGCTAATGTTCTTATTGTTGCAATGAGGTGCACAAAACAGGACTTAAAATGTAGTGACAGGTTGGATCCAGTCATCCAAATAGTAATTTACTCCCCGAGATACTGGAGTCACTCTCAAATGTATTTTAAGAAAAAAAAACGTTTGAACAAGCACTCAATTTCTATGTGTACCTTAAGGGGTTAAAGAAAAAAGGCTTGTAATTGAGATGCATCATCATTCTTTCCTACCTTAAAACGCTTCTTGATTGTGGTCCCGATGAAGTTCTCTCCAGGGATGAAAATGGCATAGGGCTCCAGCAGGACCTTGAGGGGCTGAGTTGACCCTTTCACCTCGATCTCCATCACAATGACATCGTTCACTGCAGCTTGTCCCCCTGCTCGGGCACTGGATTTCACTTGCTTTTCTGTACTATAGGGGGGACGGGGGGGATCAACACTAGGCTTTCCATCTTTACGTTTTCATTTAAATTGATTAATTACAGCATGTGAACAATTCATTGATCAATAATAAGATATTCAATAAACCCTATTAGCTGTACCAGTGAAGTGTTGTTCTTACCCACTGGCTGCACTCTTTTTAGGTTCTGGGATGTCTCTCAGGACCAGGTGACACACACTGTGATAATCCTTCAGCTGCAGGAATGGGAACATGATGGCATACATTTTTAAGAGCTACACATTTTCTTAATTTACATTTCTCCAAGTAATTTTTATTTATTTTTTTATTAATTTAAAGTGCCCAGTTATTTTACCCCTGATTTTCTCCCCAATTTAGAATGGCCACATTTTATTTTCATTTCACCGCAGCAATTCTCCACACAGCTCAGAGGAACTGAAGGTTCAATGGGCGTCCTCCCATCCCACAACCAAGCCAGCTTCCTCTTTTACACCCAGGAACTCGAGAGCGGATATCAGGGAGCTACCAGCCTCTTATTTTGTGTGTTTTAGCGCAGCAAGATCCTTGTGTTGCAATCAGATGCCTAGCTCTGCCAATGGCATTGATCCCTGCTACTAATTAACTGAAACACAGATCCTTGTGTTGCAATCAGGTGCCTAGCTCTGCCAATGGCATTGATCCCTGCTACTAATGAATTGAAACACAGGTTGGTGGATCCGGGGATTTATACACAGTAGAAACAGACTGCACTGCATGTGCCTCGCCTAGCCTGCTTTAAAAGCATGCTGCCAATTATGATGGCAATATAAAATGTCAAAAATCATAATTTGGTAAAAAAATGACTCAATGACATTAACTAGCATAAGGATTTTTTCTTCTGCAGCTGCAATTTCCTGTACATTTTCTGAACCACTCAGTGAGCTGGCATTCAATCACTGGCTTGGCCAGCTTTGTAGACCCGTCAAGATGAAAAGTGGTTGAAATTGAAAGCAGATGCTGTAAAGGGAGTCCCCTGGACATCACCTTGTGTGGGCAGTAGCTGAGTATGAAGTCATGGTCGTGGTGGGGAGCTAGGACAGACACATTACCTCGTGTGGGCAGTAGCTCAGTATGAAGTCATGGTCGTGGTGGGGAGCTAGGATCCCCTGCCCAGGACTCATATTGAATGCTTTGTCCGTGGCCAGGTTGTACTCAATCCTGTCTGGTTCAATGGCTTCTCCGGGCATTAAAGGCTTCAGATTTGGTTTCATTATCTGCCAATGGAAAGGCAGCTCCAAGTGTCTGAAAACAGAAGTAAATAAAAACGCCAGTGTTTGAATGAAGGAGTTGCAGGTTTTTGCTCTGAATGGGATGGGAGTTAAAAAGCCTGAACTGTCCCAAACTGTCCCGGTGAACATGTAGTGGTACGAGCAAACTATATGGGCTTGATACTACTGTACTATTGTCTCGAAGTTGCAACTCAAGAAAACACGTAACTGGCCGATTTCAACATATACACTGATATCCATTTCTATTCACTTCAATGTATACCGTGCCAATCATACAATCCTATACTCCCTGGGCAGGGTTTCACCTCAGTGCTCTCTTCATGTTTAAATGAACTCACGTGGCATTCCTGATGACCACCTTCTTCTGCTCCCCTGAGTGGGGGTTAAGAGCTCCAAAACGTATGAAGTGTTCAGCAGTCAGATCTGTGAGCTCCCCTGGGATGGGGATGTCCTCTCCTCCGGTAACAGACGTTAACTGCAGTGCGATCAACTGTCCTGTCCCTGTGCAGAACCAAACAACGAGTAAGCCATATTCCCAGACACCACCACTCAAACTGGGCTCTCCTGTAATGCATGCATTTGCACTTCAGATAGGGAACTGTATTAATAGTAAATGCATAGCAAAAAAGTTAAGTCAAAGCATGATAAAAAACAAAGTGAAAGCATGCTAAAGTGTCGGTAAGAATTGTAAAGAATAGCAAGGTATAGTAAAGCATTGTATAGTAACAAACATGCTGAACCAGGGTAAGCTATGGTAAATGCACAGTATGGCCATGGGAGAAGCATGAGGTGAAACTGCAGAAATACCATGGTAAACTTTTAGAAGGGTCCAGCCAGCATGTAACACATATACAGTACTGTGCAAAAGTTTTAGGCAGGTGTGAAAAAATGCTGTAAAGTAAGAATGCTTTCAAAAATAGACATGTTAATAGATTATATTTATCAATTAACTAAATGCAAAGTGAGTGAACAGAAGAAAAATCTAAATCAAATCCATATTTGGTGTGACCACCCTTTGCCTTCAAAACAGCATAAATTCTTCTAGGTACACTTGCACAAAGTCAGGGATTTTGTAGGCATATAGTCAGGTGTATGATTAAACAATTATACCAAACAGGTGCTAATGATCATCAATTCAATATGTAGGTTGAAACACAATCATTAACTGAAACAGAAACAGCTGTGTAGGAGGAATAAAACTGGGTGAGGAACAGCCAAACTCAGCTAACAAGGTGAGGTTGCTGAAGACAGTTTACTGTCAAAAGTCATACACCATGGCAAGACTGAGCATAGCAACAAGACACAAGGTAGTTATACTGCATCAGCAAGGTCTCTCCCAGGCAGAAATTTCAAGGCAGACAGGGGTTTCCAGATGTGCTGTCTAAGCTCTTTTGAAGAAGCACAAAGAAACGGGCAACGTTGAGGACCGTAGACGCAGTGGTCGGCCAAGGAAACTTACTGCAGCAGATGAAAGACACATCATGCTTACTTCCCTTCGCAATCGGAAGATGTCCAGCAGTGCCATCAGCTCAGAATTGGCAGAAAACAGTGGGACCCTGGTACACCCATCTACTGTCCGGAGAAGTCTGGTCAGAAGTGGCCTTCATGGAAGACTTGCGGCCAAAAAGCCATACCTCTGACGTGGAAACAAGGCCAAGCGACTCAACTATGCATGAAAACACAGGAACTGGGGTGCAGAAAAATGGCAGCAGGTGCTCTGGACTGATGAGTCAAAATTTGAAATATTTGGCTGTAGCAGAAGGCAGTTTGTTCGCCGAAGGGCTGGAGAGCAGTACACGAATGAGTGTCTGCAGGCAACAGTGAAGCATGGTGGAGGTTCCTTGCAAGTTTGGGCCTGCATTTCTGCAAATGGAGTTGGGGATTTGGTCAGAATTAATGGTCTCCTCAATGCTGAGAAGTACAGGCAGATACTTATCCATCATGCAATACCATCAGGGAGGCATCTGATTGGCCCCAAATTTATTCTGCAGCATGACAACGACCCCAAACATACAGCGAAAGTCATTAAGAACTATCTTCAGCGTAAAGAAGAACAAGGAGTCCTGGAAGTGATGGTATGGCCCCCACAGAGCCCTGATCTCAACATCATCGAGTCTGTCTGGGATTACATGAAGAAAGAGAAGCAACTGAGGCTGCCTAAATCCACAGAAGAACTGTGGTTAGTTCTCAAAGATGTTTGGGCCAACCTACCTGCTGAGTTCCTTCAAAAACTGTGTGCAAGTGTACCTAGAAGAATTGATGCTGTTTTGAAGGCAAAGGGTGGTCACACCAAATATTGATTTGATGTAGATTTTTCTTCTGTTCACTCACTTTGCATTTTGTTAATTGATAAATATAATCTATTAACATGTCTATTTTTGAAAGCATTCTTACTTTACAGCATTTTTTCACACCTGCCTAAAACTTTTGCACAGTACTGTATTTCGAGGGCACTGTTTGTTTTCACTTCACCCCCATTTTTTTGAAAAGAAAAGGCTCTCAGAAGCAGCGTGGGTCTGGCTGGGAACTAACATATGATTGGTATGCACTGTTTATTAGAGTTAACAGACTAACATGCTGTCAAGAATGAAGCCAGAAACACACGTAGAGATCAATGCCCAGATCACAGTTTGCTGATTAGGAATGGCACAAACGTAATCGTTGATGGTTGTACTGTATTTCACTTTCATTATTATTTTAAGACCCCACTGTAAATGAGAGTTCAGATCTTGGATTTTTTCACAATAAACTTTGATATAAGCCCCACCGGTTCCGCAAAGACTACAATGAGGGATATTCAGTTTGTTAAAAACAAACATATTTTACCTGTGACTGCAATATCTTTGACTTGGCAGTTGTCACATACAATGGTAAACGTTTGCTTAAAGACATCAGATGAGGATGGGAGAAACAGGACCTAAAAGACAAATACATACACACATGTGAATAGAGTGTGGAGGGTGTATAAAAAGCCCTACATTTTATGTTAGATAGAGTTCTATTATTTACTGCAGTCACATGCAGCATGGCTGCACTGTACTGTGTATTACACACAAGGAGACAACCAACTGAAAAAATGAATTGCAGAAGCACAAACAAACCTCAATAGCTGTAGTCTGGCCTGGGTGTAGTTCAAACACATTCGGTCTGATTACAAAGGGAAGCTGCTCAACAAAACCAGCTGAGGCCACAGGCTGCCAAGACAAAAAAATAAACCAGACAACTCAGTGATATAAGCAATGATGCTATGATATGTTATGTATTGATTAGATTACTGCAATGCTTTGTTTGCTGGCCTTTCTGATTCTATATTAGGTCAGCTCAAACTGGTTCAAAATGCTTCAGAGTGCTGCCTCGCACATGTCGTTTACAACACAACATCGCGGCTCTCAAACCACTGCACTGGCTTCCTGTTACATTCAGGATCGGTTTGAAAATTCTACTTACTACTTATAAGGCCCTTCATGATTCTGAGCTTTTATATTTACAGGAGATGCTGATACCTGATGCTCAGTGTCACACCTTGAGATCAGCGAATGCTGCACTTTGGTACAGTGCCTTGCATAAGTATTCACCCCCCTTGGACTTTTCCACATTTTGTAGTGTTACAACCTGGAATTAAAATGGATTTCATTGGGATTTTTACCATTTGATTTACACAACATACTTAACACTTTGAAGGTGCAAAATATTTTTTATTGTGACACAAAAGTTAATTAAACAAAAAAAAGACATTTGTTGGTTGCATAAGTATTCACCCCCCTAAGTCATTACTTGTAGAAGCACCTTTGGCAGCAATTACAGCTGTGAGTCTTTTTGGGTAAGTCTCTACCAGCTTTGCACATCTGGATCCTGCAATTTTTGCCCATTCTTCTTGGCAAAATTGCTCAAGCTCTGTCAAGTTGGATGGGGACCGCTGGTGAACAGCAGTTTTCAAGTCTTGCCACAGATTCTCAATCGGATTGAGGTCTGGGCTTTGACTGGGCTATTCTAAGACATTCAGGTTCTTGTTTTTAAACCACTCCAGTGTAGCTTTGGCTGTGTGTTTAGGGTCATTGTCCTGCTGGAAGGTGAACCTCCGCCCCAGTCCCAGGTCTCTTGCAGACTGAAACAGGTTTTCCTCTAGAATTTCCCTGTATTTGGCTCCATCCATCTTTCATTCAATCCTGACCAGTTTCCCAGTCCCTGCCGATGAAAAGCATCCCCATAACATGATGCTGCCACCACTATGCTTCACCGTGGGGATGGTGTTCTCAGGGTGATGAGCAGTGTTGGCTTTGCGCAAACACATAGCGTTTTGCGCTAAAGCCAAAAAGTTCAATTTTGGTCTCATCAGACCAGAGAACCTTTTTCCACATGTTTGCTGTGTCTCCCACATGCCTTTTGGCAAAATCCAAACTGGATTTGATATGGGTTTTTTTCAGCACTGGCTTTCTTCTAGCCACTCTTCCATAAAGCCCAGCTTTGTGGAGCGTCCGGGTTATAGTTGTCCCATGGACGGTTTCTCCCATCTCAGCTGTGGATCTCTCCAGCTCCTTCAGAGTTACCATTGGCCTAATGGTTGCTTCTCTGACTAATGCCCTCCTTACCTGGTCACTAAGTTTTGGTGGACGGCCTTCTCTAGGCAGAGTCGTGGTTGTGCCATATTCTTTCCATTTTTTCAATTTTTTTACTTTATCTCAGACTTGTTTTGATATCTCCTTGGTCTTCATGATGCTGTTTGTTTAGATATGCTCTCTAACAAACTCTGGGGCCTTCCAGAAACAGGTGTATTTAATCTGAGATCATGTGACACTTTAATTGCACACAGGTGGACTCCATTCAACTAATTATGTGACTTCTGAAGGCAATTGGTTGCACCAGAGCTTATTTAGGGGTGTCACAGCAAAGGGGGTGAATACTTATGCAATCAAGACTTTTTAGTTTTTTATTTCTAAATAATTTTGAAAAATATGTAGATTTTTTTCCCCACTTCGACATTATGGACTATTTTGTGTAGATCAGTGACAAAAAATTCTAATTAAATCCATTTTAATTCCAGGTTGTAACACTACAAAATGTGGAAAAGTCCATGGGGGGTGAATACTTATGCAAGGCACTGTTGTTCCTAGAAGTGGTGTAAAATCAGCAGGGGCGAGGGGTTCTTCAGTTGTTCTGCTCCCTGCTTTTGAACTACATCCCGTGTCATATCAGCAATGCTGGCACAGTCCAGTCTTTTAAATCACATTTAAAAACAGGTTTGGTTGCGTCGGCTTATTCTTGAGCTGGATGGATTGGCCAACGGCCAATTTTATTATTTTATTTTATAGAGTTTGTATTGTGACACGCCCTGGGATGCTTCGCATGAATAGAGCTATATAAAAGCAATCTGTATTGTATTGTATGGTCCAATAGGTGCAGCTGTGTATTAATGATGTAGTATGAGGTGACCCTGCACAAGCAAACGAAGAGAGACGGTTCTGAAGCTCCTACCCTGAAGTTAGTAGCTGGCCATACGCTCTTTGGCATGATGCAGAACCTCCCAGCACTGAGCCCTTCATTCCTGCAGAGAAACTCCACAACCTTCACACCGCTGACCAGACAATAGCCACAGTCTAACACACTGGGCACTGGGTTGGGAAGGAAAATATTACAGTTAATAACATGATGGACAACAAAATCTCTGAATGTGATAGAGTGGTGGTTTTCAAAGCAATTTCCAAATCCATTACCTCATCCAATGACCAGGCAAGACGAATCGGCACATTTCTCCCTCGAGTTGTGGAGGCTATCCTGAACTGCACAATGTAGAAATGGTACAAAACTCACGTGTTAATATAGGAGGAGGGCACCTGGCTTCAATGGGCACCAGCAGTGGGTAAGGGGTCTGTGTCTCTACTAAAATGAAGTCCTCGTAGTCCGCCTGGGAGTCAGGGGCAAACCGGATTGTGTACAGGCAGCTCATTCCAGGGGCAACAAGGCCACCTTCTCCTGGAAACTTCCCTAGAAGAAGACACTTTGGTTTAAAGCAGCACGCAGAATAATACAAGTGTTGTAAAGTCGCTCTTACGCACACACGCACGCACCACTAATGTTTTTATCTACAGTAATCGCTGATTCAAGTCTACAGGATTCACACTGTCTGTCTGTCAAAGTGGCAGCAGTGATGTTGTCGACCCGGAAAACACCGGAATGCATACTAGGCAAGCTAAGTCACATGACTCCCATCTCCCGCACAACTGTCTGCTTCATTCAGCAGTCCTCTTGATACAACGAGAAGAGCAGTAATAACTTCTTCTTACAAACTACTTCTTTAAGAAAGCAAACAAAGACAACAGCAACAGCACATCGACACGTAAATAAAGCAAAGCATTCTGACAAGATGGACAAAGACACTTTGTGGAAATCCGTGTAGAAATTAGATAAATGCATTACATATTATATATGTCTTACTAGTTCGGTATAGAAATAAAATGAAAATTGCTATAATAATTCTTGTTTAAGAAAAATCAACATTTCCGTGGCGATCCAGTACCTTCAGATTTAGGACCTCACCGCTGGGTGTCAGGCATCCCAGGCATCATGTGTTGGAACAATGTGGTCGTTTGGCATACACACGTCCCAACCAAATCTCATCACAACTGGGTATGTTCAAATCTATTACAACACCTCACACATGTCCCAAGCAAACCTCATCACAACTAGGTATGTGCAAACCTATTACAACACCTCACACATGTCCCAAGCAAACCTCATCACAACTGGGTATGTACAAATCTATCACAACACCTCACACACATCCCAAGCCAATCTCATCACAACTGAGTATGTGCAAATCCATTCCAACACCTCACACACGTCCCAACCAAATCTCATCACAACTGGGTATGTGCAAATCTATTACAACACTTCATTGCTCCTGAAGCTTATAGGACTCCATGCTTGACAAAAGTACCATCTGTACAAAAGAAAGTCTGTAGATACAACTTCCAAGAAAAATTGAATAAAATTACTCCAGAGATTGTGAGAAAGTACACAGACACAATGCCAAAAAGATGCCAAGCTGTTATTGATGCCAAAGGTGGCCAGACTAAGTCTTAGCATGAAAGACACCTTCAGACACAGCTGTGCAAGGTGAGTTCACAAAAAATAATAACTATTTTTTGGAGTAAATTTAATACTTTTTTTGTGTTCAAAGCTCAATACATGCCTAATCTTGAGGTGTTCTAAAAAATTTCCACACTACTGCCTAGTATGTAAAAATACAAGTGTGACATTCGCACTGGCATCTTAATAGCTCCAGATAGTGGTAAAAAATCAGGTTTAATCATATTCAGATTGGTTCTTATCTTGCTTGCTATGTGGAAATGTAGCTGTGCTATTTGTATGAAGTCCCAACTTGGCTTTCAGGATTTTCAAACATGCACAAGATGATCGTTATGCAGTTTTTCAATCAGTAAGCACCAGCATAATGATATCATATGTACCAAGGCTAATCTTCCTGTACTACATTTCTGAAACTTATTACAGCTTTTGAAAAGAAAAGGATCAAAGTGCTGTTTAAAGAGGGCAGGCTAACATCCCAGTCACCTGATTACTCATGTTTATAAATCGCCCGACAGGGGGGAGAAGTTGTGAGTGCATTTTATACATGCATGTTGAGATAATTTATTGTGTCACTCTCCTATGTTGAGAACCGTTCTGTTAATAATGAAATGAATGGACAGTAGTAAACCTACTGGAGGGACACTTAAAGTAAAAGGTGCGGCCAATCCAAGTTGAGTTGTATCCTAAAAATAGTTTCTCACTGTCTGCTTACTCTGCAGTCTTTCTTTCATCGTTTAGCCTTCCTTTGTGCATCCTATAATACAGAATATACAACCAAACTATCAATGAGCAGATTTAACAGGCAGAATCCCCATACCCCCATGAGAACTCACCAAGACCAATAGCAAAGTGTGGAGTCAAGGGAGAGATTAACTCACCAAGACCAATAGCAAAGTGTTGAGTGGAGGGGGGATGAACTCACCAAGACCAATAGCAAAGTGTGGAGTGGAGGGGGATGAACTCACCAAGACCAATAGAAAAGTGTGGAGTGGAGGGGGGGATGACCCGGAGGGGGCGGCTGCTGGAGGTCAGATTTCGCAGTTCCACACTGGTCTAGAACAGAGAAACAGAGACCTGCTAACAGCACAGAGACTGAGGAGACTATTGTATTGTAATTGACTATTTCTTTTACATTGTGTATCTGATTACTGCGTATTTACATAGTAGTTACACAGCAAATACATGTGTAAACATTATTCCAATGCTATCATGCATAGTTACAATGTACTTAATTTACTGTGTTTTATTACACTTTGCTGTTCTTTTACTATTGAATACCAGAGTAAATCTTTCTATGGCTACAGTTTATACAGACTGATATTGTGAGTTAATGTATCATATCACTTTACTCTGTCCCACATTCCCCCTTTCAGTTTAACCCTTGCAGTCATTAATTATTTTAGTCGAGCTGAAGAATAAACTCCTTTATTGAGTATAGATGAGAACAGGACAACATTATTTTTACATATATTTCTACACTAGCTCAGAATGGGAACTAGGAGTCCCGTGAGGTTCCCGCGATGTGTTAACATAACATACTGTGCTAAAATTGAGTCCCGCCAGAACTGAAAGGATTAATAATGAACCTTCACTATAACCCTACCTCATAAATCTGTCCGACTCGATAGTTTGTGAAGAACACAACAGGTGGATTGGCAAGAAAAACTGGAATGGGTTCATAGGGATCCCTGTGGGTGAAATAAGAAAAAAAAAACTTAACATGATAAAAACACCTTTCACCCGAGCATTGCATGGCAAGATAGGTGGAGTACACCCCTACTACATCATTTCAAACCCTGGCTTTCATACAGACCACAGCTCAGTGTCAGTGCCTGAGGGGCAACTTGCATATAAAAAGATAGACACTGGGATAGGTGCCGACGCCTAACCTGTTCACATGTTTACAATAGAAGAGAGCCCTGCTTTATGTAGCAAGATGAAGACAGAACCCCTATGTCGTCATGGTATTAGCACCCATCGATACTGTTTCTATTGAAAATGATCATGTGCATTGCAGGATTGTTTTGTGGCCATCAGCATTTGGTTATGGTTGCTCAAATAAGAGGCTGTATGAATGCAGCAGTAGTAGAAAAAAAGTAGTGTCAGCTTTGAAGGCTGCACTGTTCCCATGTCTTTATTGGAAGCAGGTTGGAGGAAGACTGACTATGATGTCTTAGATTTGTTTTACAAATAAAACTGTTCAGTGAAAATATATCTGCTCAGATTCACAGCAATAGCAACCACATATACATCTAGATTTACTAGGGTTTTTTGTATTGCAAAGGTTGTTCCACTAATGTAATGTCAAATGTTGAAAAATCATACTGTATTAAATGGAGCTTCCTTCAGGCTGATTCTACAGCTGGTAACACTGTAATATTTGCAGACCTGCAGGCTGATTCTAACAGCTGGTAACACTGTAATATTTGCAGACCTGCAGGCTGATTCTAACAGCTGGTAACCCTGTAATATCTGCAGACCTGCAGGCTGATTATAACAGCTGGTAACCCTGTAATATCTGCAGACCTGCAGGCTGATTCTAACAGCTGGTAACCCTGTAATATCTGCAGACCTGCAGGCTATCGTCACATTCCGCCTGTCAGTTTTGAGCAGCCACTATAAAACTGCAGCAAAATCAGCCTGAAGCACTTTAATATAAACTGCAAATATCCACCAAACAAAACTACATACAGAACATGACAGTGAAGGTAAGGAAGTACAGAGTTCACCCTATTTAAAATGATGTAAAGTTATGTAAACTGTTTAAAACAAAATGTACATGACAGCTTCATTTTGCTAAAGAGGTACACAATAGGACTTTGTACCCTTTATACAGTATATTGTGTACTGCACTAAATAGTGATGTCAGCAAGCAATATACAGCACCTGAGCTGTCCTACTCCCCAAAGCAATTATTAACAGATGGATAAGCACTCAGACAGATAGGCAGATATTAGCAGGTGCAGTGCACTTGTTACAGTGAATGATCCAATCAGAGGCTTGCTGCTGTTACCTTTCCTCCACCACCACTCTCCTGCCAGCCACCATCCTCTCCACCTTTCTTGGGGGAACGATCAGGGATTTCCCACCGCGCTGGATGTGCGGAGGCTGGAAGCGGGGGTTCTTTATAAAGTTGTGGCGCTTGTCAAGGTTAGCGAGGTCTGCTCGCTCCTGAACTCGGTCACTTTCACTCATCTCATCCTTCCACGCAGGCTTTTTGGCCACACTCTGTTTCTGAAAAGGTACACAGGGTCACTTTTAGCAAACCTCAACCCAAGGCAAGACCAGTGTTAACTTTAACAGACTTGATGACTGCTGGATAACACAGCTGCAGTGCAGAGTTCTGTAATAACTGGGCTCTGATATCCATGGTGCTTTCTTTAATCTGAGGAAGCACATGGAAGTTTTAAACTCATCCATAACCTCACAACAAAAGGCAAATATCAGCATTTGATGACCTATTTAGAACTATACTTACACAAGCACAAACTGAATTGCATACAGTATTTTTAACAAATAGTGTTTGAACTGCAATAGCAGCTTGAGCCCAACCCCGTTGGTGGAGGAGGCTGCTGCTCTTACTTGGCTTGACGATTTTGTTGTCCTCTCGATGTGTTCAGGAGAGGGAGGCAGAGTTAGAGAAAGCTCTGACCCCTCCAGCAATCTCTCTGCACTTTCTTCAGGGGGTGGAAGCACAGTGCAGACGTGCTTTTGGAAACTCAAGGTTAAGTTGGTAAAGCCTGCAGCTGATTTCCCTAAATAAAGAACATTAGAAAGGTTGTTTTCTTTCTTTTAATAGGAACAATGTAACAAATGCAAAGTTTCATGCAAGTCCGTCAGTCTAATGACACTTGGGCCTGGATTCTCAGAAGTGTTTAAATTTACAAAACTAGATACAAACAACACAGTAGTTTAAATACATGTACACTGAGCACCTGTTTTGGAAACATGGAAGTCTATGTGATATTATAATACAGAGGGAATAATCTCACTGGCCAACTTTTGGAACCTCTTTGCCTGATTCACTTCACTATCAATATATTCTGGAGTGGGTGCAGTTGTATATTCTATAAGCACAGTAACACACCCCAGGGTGTTCCAGTGCAGTTCTACACTCTATAAGCACAGTAACACACTCCAGGGTGTTCTAGTGCAGTTCTACACTCTATAAGCACAGTAACACACTCCAGGGTGTTCTAGTGCAGTTCTACATTCTATTTATTTTGTATTTATTGCATTTACATAGTGTTTTTTATACAAAAGTATCACAAAGCACTGTACAGTACATAGCATGTCACACATACAACTGCCACAGTCAGACCATTTAAATAACAGTACACACATACTAATACAAAAGCAGCAATTTTAAAGTTACATTAAAACCCATTAAGATAAGAAAGCCATTTTATAAAAGTACATTTTTAGTCTTGACTTGAAAACTGTAATGGTCCCGGCTTCCCTGACAAACAAAGGCAGAGCATTCCATAATTTAGGAGCTCTACCAGATAAAGCCCTACCTCCCGTGTTGCTTTTGTTGACCCTAGGAATAACCAGCAGCCCCGCATCCTGTGATCTCAGAGTGTGGCTTGGAAGATACAGGGTCAATAACTCCTGCAGATAACTAGGTGCTAATCCATTCAGGGCCTTGTAAATTAACAGCAAAATCTTTAAATCAATTCTATACTGCACAGGGAGCCAGTGTAAAGAGGCCAAAACAGGGGTAATATGTTCACTTTTCCTGGTTTTCCTCAGAATTCTAGCAGCAGTATTCTGAACAAGCTGCAAGCGGGATACCACATGTATCCCGGCATCAGATATGGAAATAATTGGTCTAAGTTTGGCTATATTTCTCAAATGGTAAAAAGATACTTTAGTGACTTCCCTAATATGAGTCTCAAATGAGGATCAAAGATGACCCCCAAGTTTTGATGAGAGACTGCAAGGGTCGAGCTCATGTAATCCCACATTTCCTTTTAGTTGGTTCTGTGATCCCACTAGCGTAACCTCTGTTTTATCTGAATTCAACTTTAGGAAATTCTGTGACATAAGGCAAGTAGCTAATAACACCCAGGCAGAAGAAATTTCTGGCTTTAGGGACAAATATAGCCAGGTATCACCAGCATAGCAATAGAAGTTCACTCTGTGTCTGCGGATAATGTCACCTAACGGTAGCATATATAATGAAATCAGCAAGGGTCCTAGAATGGAGCCCTGTAGAACACCACAGACAACTTCTGATAATGCTGATTTTACCTCCCCAAATGAAATGAACTGAAACCTATCAGAAAGATAAGATTTGAACCAGGGTATCTACTGTGCTTTAAAAATGATTCAGTAGGATGGAATGGTATCAAAGGCAGCACTAGATCAAGAAGAATTAATACTGATGGAAAGCCAGAGTCAGAGCTTATCAGCAGATCATTCACAACTCTGACAAGGGCCGTCTCGGTGCTATGTGCAGCACGAAAACCAGACTGAAACTTCTCGAATACACCATTAAGAGTTAGAAATGTTTGTAATTGAATTGCAACAACTCTCTCTAGAACCTTATCTAAGAATGGTAGGTTGGAGATTGGCCTATAGTTATTGAGAACGTTAGGGTCCAAAATGTGTTTCTTAAGCATAGGCTTTACCACAGCTACCTTAAGTGCTGAGTGAACTATACTGAAGGAAAGTGAACCATATAATTTGTAAAATGTGGGTATTAATATCACCAAGAACATATTTTAGAAGCACAATAACACACTCCAGGGTGTTCAAGTATGGTCCAACATCTGCAGGCCTGGGCTGTTCTAGACAACTTGTGTGTGATTTAATGCTGCTAAATACAATAGAAACAACATGGACAAAGATAGAGCATATTTATGCATTTTAGTGCTGCAATATTTAAATTTAGATTTATCATTAAAAAAGTCTTCAATAGGCCAACCAATCAGACTTGAAAAGCAGGTTACCTAACCTATATACTGACACCAACAAAATGAATATTAAACTGATTAAAGATATGCAATGACAGTAAGAATGGTAGGGTTAGTGTTATACATCAACTATACTCCTGAATGTCAGCGATTAGCGCTAATTATGGCATTATGCATAGTTCTTTGCTGGTTGTGATTTTCCTCAAGGTATAAGTAACAGTCAAAGATGAGCCAGTTACCTCTGGGAGCTGTTGTCAGCAGTGGCTGCTCTTTAATATAGTCCTCTGGGCAGATCAAGTTGTGTTTTTGCAGGAGTTTATTATCCACGCACCACCGGAAGGGCCATTCAACTGCAATTGGAAAGATACACAGGACACGTTTAATTACCTTGTCCTTTGTCAATAATGCGGATTCCAATGGGCTCGATTGAACACACCAGTAATAACCTAATCCTCTCCCCATTTCTGACAACAAGGAGGTCTGCATCCATATATTGATCAAGAAGTCGTTACACTGTTACATTCGCTTGCTCTAATAGAATAAAAAGCAGCATACTGTTCTAGAAATAATAATTGTTTTATGTACAGATAGCTGGTGTACCACGCTACCAAAATTGAACTGTCCTTCAGAAAGGCCAGCAGTACAAAATTTGCTTCCACTTTATGTTATCTATTTGAAAAACAAAAGAAGGGAACCTTTTTGATGGCATACTTGTTTCGGGGACAACAGTAAAGGAGGCTATTTTCATCTGATCTGCTAATACTGGCTTTCAATCAAAGTGCAGTAGTTCTGGCAGCACCATGGATTGGGATGCCCCATGAAGGTAAAGAGAAATCATTGATCAGACCTCTTAAACCGGTTCTGTACAGTGACGGTATGCTCCGTGTGTCCAGCTGTGGAGCTATCAATACCATCAAACTCACTTTGCTGAGCCACATTTTAATACCAGGCCTCCAGAGACAAGAGGCTTGTATTGTGATAGTGCTGACTGTTATACTGTACTGGGAGACAGGCCCAGCCTGTGGTAGACGTCTCCCACCTCCTCGATGGCCCTGTTCAGAGCGCTCTCCTCCAGAGCTGTGTCCCTTCACCCAGGCTGAGGACAGTCCTGACTGTTATACTGTACCGGGAGGCAGGCCCAGCCTGTGGTAGACGTCTCCCACCTCCTCGATGGCCCTGTTCAGAGCTCTCTCCTCCAGAGCTGTGTCCCTTCACCCAGGCTGAGGACAGTCCTGACTGTTATACTGTACCGGAAGGCAGGCCCAGCCTGTGGTAGACGTCTCCCACCTCCTCGATGGCCCTGTTCAGAGCTCTCTCCTCCAGAGCTGTGGCTCGAGCTCGGGCCTGGATGATGTGTTGCTCCAGCATGTCAGCTTCTGCAATCCTCCTGCTGTATTCCGAAAGAACCTGATTGGGGATCATATAACAGATAATGATAAACCAGGCAGCCGTTCTAAAATATACAAACACTAAAAGACTAAGACGAGTATTTGTAATGTCTAATATAGTACAGGGCTGAGTTGTACTGATCTGGCATCAGCTTGCTTGTTGAGCACCATTATTGTTGAGCCTATTTAAAAAAAAAAAAAAGGTCCAGGTAGTAAAGTAATCACAAATTGCCAATGTCTTGCAAGTATGAACTAAAGTTTCACGTGTCAAGATATCACACCTAGTCAGAGCCTGAACCACTTTACCCTTATTACAAATAATGATAATAAAAAAGAGAGGGCAATAATAAAACCATGAAGCAGCCCCCAGGACGGGGTCATTACATGATGGGAAGTCTGTTCCAGCTCTAGCCCTCTAAACAGATACCTTTTGAAGCTCTCCCACGTATTTGTCATGGTAGCTATTTCCTCTCCTGCATGATTTCTCAAGGTTGGCTACAGTGTCCTTTCCTATAACGTCAGTGGTGTACAGATCCTTGAAGATGCTGGCAAATAAATGGGAGATGTCCTAGCAAGGAAGAAACATGTAGAGAGTTTGAGGATTGTTTTAGGGCTTGTTTCTGTTGATCTTTTCAGACCTATACTACATGTGTCAAAGAACAGAGTACTCACTGGACAGTATACATCTCCTTTGCTTGTTAAACTAAAAACAAATATGCTAAAAAATACAAAAACTGTTAACATGTGGTATTTTAAATCATTATTTCAAACTTAGCACAAGGAGCAGGACTAGAAGCCACAAATGGAAGCACTTTTTATTTTTAAAGTTCAGAACAAAAGGAAAAACACTCTTAAAATAGAATAGTTCTGATCACATGACTATTTTCTCCACAAAAAATTACAAAATAAAAATTAGACATGGATTGACTAAGAAGTTGCCACAAATACAGTTTTTCACCAAGTCCAAACATGCTAGCAAACAACTGGGTGGATCAATAACTCTGGATTATTTTTAAGTAGATAATGAAACATGTCACAATTGCGACATAGAAAGCTGCATGCATGTACTCGCTTACTGTTAGTGTGAGGCCAGTTTGGCCACATTTTCCAAAACACCCTAGTGTTGTTCCATACAATCCTTATTAGATTAAATACAGTTTGGTGCCTTCTCTAGGTTAGCATATTTGATAAAGGCAATATCGTATGGTAATATACAGTTCAGGTATGGCAATAAGACTCCTATTGCACAGCAGTTTCACTCATTCCAGGTTTTACTATAAGCTTCATTAGCCACAGTGTATGGTAACAAGCTCTGGTATGTCTTATTAAAGTTATACTAAAACCAGGAATGGATCAAACTGCTATGCAATTTCTCTTATTTCCACCCCTGTACATCACTTCCTTTAATACAAATATATACAGTATCATACAAACTGTGTATTTTTTTATTATTTATTTTTATTACGTTAACTTAAAAGACAAAGCATTACCATGAGAATTGATAAATGTACAGATAATGCAACAATAGCATTCAGCTATATAGCTCATTTGATTTATGACCAAAGCAGGTTTTTCAACATTCTTTCATTCACAATCCCATGATGTGGTAATGTAGACTGCCTCTAGAACAAAATGTTAATATGAATCAGGAAGCCCAGCTGTGAAATGAAAGGCATCAGCTGTTCATGTTTCTTATGCAAGATGAAATTCAGCGTTGTGGGGAGGGCTTCCACTTTGAAACAAAATATGTGTTTCATCTGTGAGTTGTGACTAGTTTGTTTTCACTACCATTATGGCTGTTTGCACTGAGACAGTTTAAAGTCTTCGAAATATTATTATTATTATTATTATTATTATTATTATTATTATTATTATTATTATTATTATTATTAACAGAGGCAGACACACTGGTGTTGTGTAGTCATGCTTGGACTCAGTTCCTGTTTTTCAATTACAGTTTCTTTTTAAAATCAATTCCCAGTTCTAATTCCAATTCCTTTGTAGTGTATAACGTGTTTTAATAAAAGTACAGTAGGCTAACAGTAAATCACCACACCTGCGTTTTCTCTGAAGCTGGTCTGTGTCTGTACATCGATGGCTCCGCAGCCACTGAACTGCATGCCGACGACCCGCTCTGCATGACGGCAGTTCTTCAGAACAAAACTAAAACCACAGTGCATTGATTATTTCAGACAACAAAAACACAGCACACTACGAAAAATACACATCAAACCACACAACAGAAATACATTACTTTAAAGTATAGTCTGATACGGCTAAATCATGCATTTGCTTCTGTAAATACTATACTAGAACACAGTAAATAAACAAAAACTCACATCGACGTTAATTTAAACGTTTTGCAAGTATCTCGAAGACTGTGTTCACAAACTTGTTACTTAACAAAATAATCAGAACAAGTTAAGTGAATTCTTAGTCGGCCATCTTTGTTTACTGTTACCATAGTAACGTTTGCGGGTTAATGGTTGGTACGGTATCTTCTTAAAGGCGCAGGTCTTCATAAAAACTCCTGCGGATACAATTAATAGCAATAACAAATCGCAATAATAAAATAAAAAATAAAAATTGTAAGTGTAACCAATATTAACAAAGTATTAATAAAGTCATTTAGAAAATAACTTTAGTTACTAGGATATAAACATCCTTAATGTATTACAAATGCTTTTTTGTTGTATTATTATTATTATTATTATTATTATTATTATTATTATTATTATTATTATTATTATTAATATGGAATTCAAACGAAACACATATTTACAATGTGGATGATAGTGTAGTATGCAAAGGCTCAGTCTGTGAAGGTAAAGGAGGGTTAGGGTTAGGTTTGGGGTTAGGTTTGGGGTTGAGGTTAGGGATAGGATTAGGGTTCTCCTTTTCAAAACGCTGAGTTTTACACTGGAAATAAATATACAACACACATTGACTGGTGGCATGAAACAAAATGGCTTGTTTGTACAGAGACAGAATTTAAAGTCTTCCAAAGAGTATCTGTATTTTTGTTGTTGGGAGTTTTTATCTAAAATAACTATCATTTTTAATTTGTAATTGGGTTTAACAAACTTGATTATGCAATATTTTACACGTCTGGCAGGCACAAAGCACTTTTTAGAAGCCACCAGTATTTTGTTCATACCAATTTTAAAAATCGAATTCTTGACCTATGGCTTAATATGTTCTATCTTACGTCAGCAGCTTATCATTACATAGGATACAACTTTGTAGACGTGAGTAAAACCCTACTGATTATCAACAAGGTGCATGTCTGCATGTACAAAAACATTTTAAACATCACTTTTATAAAAGATTCACAAACTTGAAAAACGTCCCCTGTATTTTTTATTTCTATTTTTCTTTCATATAGTCCAGCTCTTATTTACACGTCCTGTATGCAGAGGTCTACAAGCCACGCTGCTGATGCTGTGAATCGTTTCACCGCTGATACAAGAAGGCAGAATAGCAATCGTATCGATGGGTGTGGATCTCGTGGATCACACTGACACTGGAGACGTGAGAGAGGCTGGTCGAGATACTGCTGAGAATAAACATGTTTATTTGTTTAATAACGAAGGGGGTCGGTGCTTGACTGCACCAGGTAGCTGCAACTGTGTTTTATGAATGAGGATTAGGTCGTGACTTCTGTTTCTGAGATTCTCTTATTCCCCACAACGTGCACTCCAGAGAAAGGAGTCCAACATGATGGATTCAAACAGCAACGCGAATCGGCACAGTAAGTTTTTTTTTTTTCTAATTTCTAATTTCGCTTTCAAATAACTGCTGATACAAAAACCACCTTGTATACTGTTTTGTCATAATTAAAACGAGTCAATGTTTAACATGGAATGTCTGTAGGCTCCGAATTCCAATTGAATGGCATGGTTCTCATTGCTTGTCATGCTACGCTCTAACAAGAAAACAGTTCTTGAATGGTTATGCGACATTACATGTAGGGATGGTTTTGAGGACGGTGTCCGTCCTGTACCAAATGCCAGTTCTGTACCATAAATTGAACACAAGTTGGGTACATCAGGATACAACATTACTGCAGTAGACGCGCAATTGAATCTGTTGGCAATACTGTAGTAGACATTATCAGTGTTTCCTAGAGGAATTCTAAAATTATTTTAAACTTTTATGCATAAAAACAAACTGTGAGGTTTAAAATGTCTTAAAACGGTTTCATGGGTTAAACATAAATAGATGAAATTGCAAAGCTAGATGATCCAGTCGAGCTAGATTTAAAATGCAAAAGAAAAAAAAACCTGCAATACTGTTTTGCGTAATGTTGCTAGGTTAGGGTATGTAAATTTGAGGAGTGTCAACATCTTGCTTGTCTTGTCCTCATTGTGGGTGAATGTTGCATACACCCAGGCAATGCCCTGAATTATAGAAAGTCTGTATAATTAACCTGGCAGTATCGCTCGCACTGTTATACTTGTCCTACTTGTCCAGCTTGTTGGAACTGGAACGAGGGTGTTCTTTCCTTGAACTGGATTCTGATGTGCAGAAAGTAGACTTTTAAGACCATAACAACGCTAAAATAAAAGTCGATAAACTTTCAAGAACTGTAGAGTCAGTACATAAAATAGTTGAAAACGTAACAGGAGATGCAAATATTTGACATACAAATGGCCACTATTGAGGTAATAAGAATCCAGCAGCTTACTTAGGAATACAATTAATGTAAACAGTGAAGTGTGTATTGATGACAAATACAAGGACACTGAAAATAAATTGTTTTTTACTCAAATTTCAGATAGACTTTATTTACTGGCTCACAATAAATACTGATGTCTTCATAGTTACACTAACTCCCTCAGCAGGAGGGTTTGTGCTGTACAGCTTTGAACACCAGAGGGCGCCAATCATTGTTTTCAATCGAGTCGGCCTGTTGATTTGCTTTTTTTGACTATTCTATCTCCGTCTCCGTCTCGATAAGCTGCTGCAGGGGAGAGCCGTCTTCTGGGTTACGTTCCACCTGAGTTCTTAATTACTTAAATTAACCTGTTTTCTTAATTGGTCAACAGTACCTTTTTTACCCAGGTTTTTACCCATTGATGATTTAAAGACACCCAGACCAGTTATTATTATTATTATTATTATTATTATTATTATTATTATTATTATTATTATTATTATTATAACCTTTAGGTGTAATTCGGTGGACGCTGTAGAGGGCGCTCTCTCGCTGAGCTTCCAAGTATTATGTTTGTATTCGGCTTCTCTAGCTTCCCTGGCAGCTCTCAGGGGGGCAGGATTAGACACACTAATTACTTCCAGGTGAGGGGGGGGGGGGGGGGGGGTGTGCAGTTCAGTTTCAATCAAGTCCCAGTCTCTCTGCCAATAGCTCGCACCGCTCTATTTGGTCAGGTAAATAGAAAGGGCGTGACCAGAGCACAGAGCAGAACGGGCAACCCCATTAGGTAGCTTGCATGTCAATCTCTCTTTCTTTTCTTATTTATACACCCAGCACTGCTTCCGCCCTTTGTCTGTATTTGTTTTTTTTTGTTCGCTCCTTTCACTGCAGGCCACTTCTCTGCTCAGCGCACGCAAGATAGTATCTGCTATTTTCTACCAGCTCAGTCTGCGCCGTTCAAAGCACAGTGACATTCTCAACTTGGTCTGGGTTTTCATCAGAAAGACTGTTCCAACGTCACCGCTGTACTGCAACTCTTTCCCTCCAGCGCCTCACAGACCATGGTTACCACGGCAACGCCTCATCGAGTGACTGCTGGGAGTGGTAAGTTGCTACGGCGACCAGGCAGCTTTAACAGGCAATGCGAGCCTGTGCCTCACTACTGCAATCTTCTGGCTCCTGCTGCTGCGCTTTTGCAACATGAGAGCTTAAACTTGCCGATTTGTAACATCTAAATACTACAGGCTCATCTTCTATACCTACATTAACTTACTTATATCAGTAACTGTTCTAAAGCAAATGTTTTGTACATAGACGAGGATTTTAATGCTACCCTGCTTCACTGAAGCCAATAGTTTCAATTCCAAACACAACCTCTAGATGGCAGCATAACACCACAAGCTCTACATAATTTAAGATGTGAATCTCGCACACTCCAAACTTTCTATCAATTCCTGCAGTTCGTTGTCATTCCAATGGATTCTCAGTACCCTCCTGCCTCAACCTCTTTTGCTACATGCTATTAAATTGAATTTTTCAAATCCCAAACCCCTCCCCTTGAGGACCTCATCATGAAGCCAAGCTTATCAGCTTTCTGAGATGTTAAGAATCCACTGTCACATTGGTTTCCAGCTTCCCTGCATCAGGCCATTCCTGCAACCTTCTTGTTCCCGGATTTGCACTTCCTCATTTGCCCCCAACTTCATCAAGGCTAATACAATTTTCAAAGTCCATTTCATTCAATTTGACCTACCAGGCACATACGGAAACTGTCCTACGATTATCAACATTTCAGTCAAAGAGTCCTCCTGCACCGCAATACACAATACTCTTAGACTGCTCCTGATCAAATCAATAGGTTTTGCAGCAGCCTTCGAGCAACGCATTCTCTTCTTCTCAGGTTCTGCAGCGGCCTCAGATCTACGCATTCTTCATCTCTGCCCAAAGGCAGCCCCATCTCCGACATCATCTTAAACGCCTTAACTCTCAAATACCAATTTCCACTGCTTCAGCAGCTCTCTGCTCTCTACAGCAGGCGTCCAACGCTCCGACTTTCCTCCAATACCTGGATTTAAAAAAAAAAAAAAAAAAAAAAAAAAAAAAGAAACTTTACACACACGGCGCGCTTGATTTCCTCAGCAATTTATTCTCATGTCCGCTCGCCCTCTCGGATACTACAAGCTTTAATACACGGTACGAGACTGGAAATCTGCTTTGATTTATGATTTAAGGAGTTCCACTATTAGGAGAATGACTGGAGTTGTGAAACCCAAACCTCTGATTACAAATTCACCTTTTCCATTCCAAACAGACATTATTTATTTCTTAGCAGACGTGATGGTAGCAAACCGCTGATCGATCCCGTATTAACTAACACAGGATGGTCGGCATCTCACCTTTCTGCCTTAGTTTCCAGAAACAACTCTGCAGTCAATGTCATATTTGTTCAGCTCCAACTGCCACCTCAGCCTCGTCAAACTCTGCAACACCATCACTACATGGCCACACCCTTAGGATCAGAGTGCACCCTGTGAACTTACCATGACAGCATCAGTTGATTTACCAAGGGTAATACAATTGGATAGACTTGGAGCGTTAAGCTATATCAACCATGAGGTCTTGTGAACCATTCCGTGCACCCAGATATTGGACTTTGGCCAGCTGTAGTATTTTACTATGAATACTACCCTGGCAGTTTAAAAAAAAAAAAAAAAAAAAAAAAAAAAAATGCCCAGTGTTAAACATGGTGGAGGTTGTGTGACGGTCCACAAGTTTCACAGCCTGGTCCCAGAAGCAGACCCCAACCCGCGACAAGTTTCTCCTTTCAATCAGCTGGTGTTCCACTTAACTCCACACTCTCCGGCCTCCTCCAGTCGGCCCGCAGCTTCAGGGAGCATGCCTTCGCCCTTTCCACTCGGTCTTCTTATTCTACTGCCTGCTCTTCCTTTCCACATTCTGTGCCCAGAATCGGATCTCTCTCACCTCCTTTAACCTTCAGCACCTCCTTGCCTTTATCACAGACCTCAGGCTATCCCTTAACCTGAGATAGCCTTCATCCATCAGGAATGATCTCTCAGGTATCCAGCACCAGTTCCGTCTCCAGCCCCCACCCTCCCCCTTCAGCAAGACAATATTCAACTGAATAACTCTCTCTCCGGCCTCCTTCAATCAGCATGTGGATTCATGGAGAACGCTCTCGCCCCATCGACCTGTTCCTCCTACTCGACGCCCGGTCTTCAGTTACTCACTTTTGCGAGCAAAAATAGGATCTCTCATACCTCTTGCAACCTCCAGCACCTCCTCTCCTTCATCACTCACCTCAGGCTGTCTCTACGTTTAGCCCCCTCCTCTATTTAGATGCTACCTAGCGGGTATCAATTTCGCCTTCAATCTATCTCCTCTCCTCCTCTGTCGTCCGTTCCAGAGATCCGCCTAATTCTCAGAGGCATGGAGAAAAGCCTGCCCCCCTCCTCTCCATCAAGACAACCAATCTCAACAGACCACCTCCGGCAAGGATGCTTCAACCCATTCAACGACATTTTTCATGGAAACCCTGTGCCTGACCGCCGCCTTTGGATTTCTCTGCTGTGCAGAATTCTCAACTCCATCAACTTCCAGCTTCCCAGCTCTAGGCCTCAAGTGCTCCAATCTCTCTCAAATCCCCACCCCCCCCCCTTAATCATGCAGCTTCTTTGTCACCCAGTCTGGATCTTCATGTCCAATAACGTCATTATTCGGGCCCGCCACATCCCCGGGTCCCTTAACGCCTCTAAGCTTTATCTCGCCTGCAGGTCCTGAAGTTCCACAGCCTAATTCCAGGAGCAGATCCCAACCCGCGGCAGGTGCCTTCGTTCAGCCAGCTAATATTCAACTAAACTCCACTCTCTCTGGTCTCCTCCAGTCGGCCCGCTGTTTTATGGAGAGTGCTCTAGCCACATCCTCACGCTCGGCTTACTCTACTGTCTGGTCCTCCGTAACCTCCTTCTATGCCCAGAATCGTATTTCTCACTCCATCTTCAGCACCTGCTGGCCTCTATCATGTATCTCAGTCTGTGTCTCAACCTGGCTCCTTCCTCAGGAACTACCTATCAGCCATCCAGTATCAGTTCCACCTTCAGTCCCTTCAGGCATTGCAGCAGCTCAAAAGTCCTTTGTTAGTATGCCCGGAGTGGGGGCGCCCTCTCCACCAGGTCCACCAAAGGTTTCCCCCCACTAGGGTGGGGTTTTTCCTTTCCACAGCGCGGATGGCCTCCAATCCCAAGTCGTCATTACTAACCTCTCCCTGTATTTTCTCTTTCTTACAGCTTCCTCTTATCTATATGTGCGGCTCAGCGGTCTCTTCCCTATCTTCACGGTGCGATGCTGCGGGGAGCCGGGGGTCCTTCTTTTGGGGGGGAAGTGATTTTCACTCCCCCGACCGACCGGGTCGGCCTCCTGCCAAACTCACTGTTGTCCCCGGCGGTTCCTCGCCGGCTAGAGGGGACCCCCGGCCACAACTATTCTGTCGCAGCTCATGCGCTAGCCTCACCAAGACCACAACCTTCCTATCCCATCTACCTTGTTTCTTTTCAGGTCCGAGCACCCTTCTGCCCCTTCTGGCTGGCCGAGTCCCTACCTGCCGAGCCGGGCCCCGCCAAGGAGTGGGGGGGGGGGGGGGGGGGGTCTCTATTTTCGTCTCTCCAACGCAGACCCGAGACTCTTTTTATCCTAACTCTCCACACAGCCCAACTGCCAGCCACGCTGCCTGGGGATGGTGCACTGAGTAGTGACGGATTTATCCCTTTGTCTTTTATGTCTCTCATTGAGAGTGTCTAATGTTTGTCTTCTCATTCTCCTTGTTCTTCCAGCAGTTAAGAGACGCTGCCTGGTTTCGACCTGGACTGAGAGCTTTGTCCTTATTTGTTCTGTCTCTCATTCTCAATAGCCGGCCAGCAGCCAGAGGATGCTGCCTGACCTGGTGAGACGTGAGAGTTCAGAGTGTTATATGTCGTTGTCTTGTCCAGCTCTTCTCACCTCAAGCTATCCAGCTTTATGTCTCTAATTCCGTGTTACACAAGCACCCCCGTTCCTCAAATTTAAACCCCCCTTATTCTGCACTAATCAAGCCCTTGTAAGCGACCAGTGAAATTATTATTATTATTATTATTATTATTATTATTGTTTGTTTATCACAGGAGATACAGTGTACACACCCCAATTAAGAGTGCTGTAGGAGAGACAGTGTACACAACCCAATTAAGAGTGCTATAGGAGATACAGTATACACAACCCAATTAAGAGTGCTAGAGGAGAGACAGTATATACAATCCAATTAAGCTTCTGACTCGGGTGCTCTTTCTATAGTAGTTTTACTGGACCTTAGTGCCACTTTTGCTATCGTAAACCATAACATTCTACTTGCTGGCTTAGAGAGCCTATGTGGCATTTCTGGCACTGTGCTTAGTTGGTTTAGCTCTTATTTCTCTGAGAGGAAGTATTTTGTCTCTCTGGGTGGTTTAGGTCTGTTACTGGGACAGTTTCCTCGGTGGTTCCCCAATGCTCTGCATTGGGGACTCTTTTATTTAGTATATACATATGCTCCCACTTGGTCAAGTTCCTAGCCATCATGACACTCACATTTACTTGCAAATTAACCCTGACATTGAAGTGGCTGTTTCCGAGCTTACTTGTATAACTGATATTAAACTTTGGATGCAACAGTTTTTTGCAGTTGAACTGTGATAAGACAGAGGTCATGTTACTAGGTTCTCCGCACCAACTGCGTAAATGTAACAGTCTAAGCATTATTTTATTTGTTTATCCAAGGCGACTTACAGACTAGGGTGTATGAACTATGCATCAGCTGCAGAGTCACTTACAACTACGTCTCACCCGAAAGACAGAGCACAAGGAGGTGGAGTGACTTGCTCAGGCTCACACAGTGAGTCATTGAGTGAGCCGGGATTTGAACCGGGGACCATCTGGTTACAAGCCTGTTTCTTTAACCACTGGACCACACAACATAAGCGTATGGACACAAAATGTGTTGAAAAACAATAACTGCCTTGTGCTTACTGCTGTACACTTAAACATTATGGGGGGGGGAAACATTCCAAAAATGAACCTGACATGTATATTTAAAATATGCCATTCATTCTTTCAAAGAGGCTTCATCACTTACTAGCACTGTCTGCTCTGGTATAGAGGCAATATGGACAAGACATCCTAGTTCCCAGTGCATCATGGGGAGGGGGAGGGGCTTCTCTTCTTTACCTGCTTAAAGTCCTGCAACTGTAGCTCCTGACAAGCCAGAACTGCAACAAATATTTTCTGGTTTCTTCCTGGATAATCAGTATGTACTGTATATAGAAAGAAGAGCGGCCCACCCTAGAAACAGCAGCAATTCATTCTGAAGTATTCAGAGAACCATTTATTGACTACAAGTTTAGCTACATACCAGCAGTGGTCAGAGCTGGAATTCCAACAAACATGTCACACACACTGTGTGAATACAGTGCTTTTCACAGACATGTTTCTAATGACTGCATGCAATGAAGCATGCCAGGCTGCACTGGAAAGAACGGTGACCAGAGCAAGGTCTCTCTTCTCAGAGGCTGAGGATGAGAAGGGGTGGGGTAGGGAGGGGTGACTCATAGATGGATAGATACAGATACAGTATATTACTTCTAGTTGTGAATTTCTTCTTACCACTAATTGCTGGCGGTGTGGTGCCAGTGCCACAGAAAAGATGAAGTGAATCTGCTCGCTTGCTGAGGTGAATGGGGAAGTTTGAAATTCAGGCTGGCTGACACTCCCAGAATGTACAGGGGGATAAAACAACGGCATTTACTGTAGCTTGCATTTTGTTACCTTTTTACTGCTTCCCTTTAGTAACCCTCGTTCACACTAGTGTAAATAAACATCACACAATACAAACCTATTTTAAACAGGTGAGTGTCCTGCTTCGTTTCTATCTGTTGTTGAGAACCCTACCAGTCATAAATAATACATGCATATAATAAGTGAAGGCAACACAAAAATACAAATAATGATGACATTGAGAAATCATTGGTGCTAGCGCACTATTGGTTTATATATCACCAGAAACCCTTGATAGAATTACAGCTTTATTATGCCCAGCTGGGTGTGTATTATTATTATTATTATTATTATTATTATTATTGGGAAGGAGACATTAATGTCCATGGTATTACAATGAGCCATGCAGGTAGCACAGGGATGGAAATAAGACTCCTATTACATAGCAGTTTCACCCATACCAGGTTTTACAAGGAGCTTGATCAGCGGTGACAAACTCAGATGTGTCTTACTAAACTCACAGTAAAACCAGGAATGGATCAAACCGCGGTGCAGGACTTATTTCCACGTAGCAGCAGACAGGTGGAGGTATAGCTTTGTAGAAGTGTAAAATAAGATGACATCCTGACCGCGCATTATCTGTCTGGTTAGCATACACGATTAAATTCAATTTAAATTAAGACGCGCCCGCTCCACTGTAGTGTAAATGATATGCGCAGACAGCTATATACTGTAATCTGTGGAAAACGCACACCCAGCAAGACAGGGCGATAAAAACACGTCACTGGTCCTGAGCAAGACTGCCTGTTTCCTTCGTTTTCGTGGAACAAAACAACAGTTCATGTCGTATAAGTTTCACACGATAAAAAATAGACGATACAGGTAGTTTGCAATGCAATGTATACAGCGACAACCGAAAAAAACCAAATCGGAGGAAAATGTTCTGCAAGAGAACATCAGGAAAGTGGCACGCGAGAATAGAGAGAGACTAGGTGAGTGCTTAAAACTACTAAGAGCATAACCGTACAGCTGACTCGGAGAGCTGCGATATTTTGACTGAAAAAGTCTGGACTGTGGAAAACCCGGTGTGCTTCACAGTTCAGCTTGGCTATTCTTGAATTTAAGGTTTTTTTTTAAATTACTTACTTACTTACTTACTTAATTAATTAATTACTTAATTCATTAAGTAATTATATATATATATATATATATATATATATATATATATATATATATATATATATATATATATATATATATATATATATATATATAATTCCATTACGATGCATTACAGCGGCAGAATGATTTTTATTTATGTATTTCCCCAGCTCTTACTTTAAAGTATTGCAACAAAAGTGACATGAACATGACATACAGAAGCATACTTTTAAGGGTTGCGTGCTTGTTGCTGCTATTTAATATTTTGTTTAAACGCTGTAATAAAAATAAAAAAGCACTATTTTCCCCTTTACATTTTGCAGGGAGTTTCCTTTAGTCTGTATTGTTGTCTATCCCCCTCCAGCAAGCCTTGTTTTCAAATCTCGGTCTCTCTGCAGGCCCGATAGTTTGTTTACACTTAGGTAAATGTGCTACCTGCTGTCTGTGCTAATTTGGGGAATTGGTCTCTGCATATTAAATTAAAATAATAATTGCTGGCTGACGCTGTATGCGATGTCTGCCTATGCGTTATTACAAAAGTGACGGCCTGCGACCAATTTAAGAAGCAAATTTGAAGTTGACTTTGTAGAAAATTAAATTCTGAAATGACTTCGCAACTTGTCATTTTACCAGATGGCCCACCCTGATAAAATTACACGAGGCTCGTTAACAAATATTTCTGAAATGCAGTGTTTAGCTCCACGACTTGCGGATTGAGGGTCAATTTGTAAAATGTTGGTAGTGTGACCTTTTCTTTAGTGAGGGGGTGAATATGTTTTATGATTTAGAATTGAACACAACCACAGTATTGTTATACAAGCTAACAGAGCTTACTGACCTCGTGTTTCTGAAGAACAACAACAAATACAAAACAACGTTCTCGGTTAGTATTCAGGCAGTAAGAATGGTCTTTTTGAAAGTAGCTTGATAAAAAAAAAAATGCTTCAAACAGGGTGTTCCTACATTAAGTCACACACATACATTTACAAATAACATTATAAATCCCATTGTAAAAATGAAGTGAATAAAAAAAGGGTTTAGCTTTTTATAGGCTTCAAAATGATAAAATGTGAAGTAACGTTATTAGAAAAATCATTAGCGTTAGCTAAAACCAATAAATAAAATGCCACGCAGATATCATATTCAGACTGAAACATTACATTTTGATGTAATTATTCATGTAATTTACAATCAATTTACAATGTAGAACAGGGCAGCAGTGTGGAGTAGTGGTTAGGGTTCTCGACTCTTGACCGGAGGGTCGTGGGTTCACTCCCAGGTGGGGACACTGTTGCTGTACCCTTGAACAAGGTACTTTACCTAGATTGTTCCAGTACAAAAACCAACTGTATAAATGGGTAATTGTATGTAAAAAACATAATGTGGGACCTTGTAACAATAGTAAGTCGCCCTGGATAAGGGTGTCTGCTAAGAAATAAACAATAAAAATATTAAAGTAAACATGGTTTTTAAAAATGTAGTTTTTTAAAAAAAAATATATAAATGACACACTTTAACGTATATACTTAAAACTAAACAAACACAATAGGCATTTCTCTCTCTCTCTCTCTCTCTCTCTCTCTCTCTCTCTCTCTCTCTCTCTCTCAAATTAAAATTAAAACTCAAAAAATGCTTTATTGGCATGACAAAATGAAATTGAGTTTTGCCAAAGCAATTCAACAATGAACAGTCCAGACAATACAATACAACAACCCTCCCCTTTCCCTCCCTCTCTATATTTACAGTGGATATTGGTGCACATGAGTGCCTGGTCCCCGTGCTCCAGGGTGTCTACACCAGGATCTGTCTCTCTGTCTCTTTGGGTGTGGCAGGCAGCTACATACTGGGCAGCTAGCTCTACTGCCTGCTGCTCTTCTAACAGAACTGGCAGGTTTTCTAAGTCAGTGAGCCAGTTTCAGGAAGTACGCCAGTTTCGGGAAGTAAGTGTCCCTGATTAGCTTATATTCGGGACAGTGAAACAAGAAGTGCATTTCTGTCACTACCTCTCCCAGATTATAGTGACAGCACCCTGATCAGATATTCTGCCAGGGTAAATTCTTTTTTTTAGGGCCAGATAGCATTGTAATTTATTGTGTGATTCAATTTCGTTATTCCAATGTACTTTATAATTGTTTTCCATATTTAGATGAATTTTTCTCATTTTTTGAGCCGGGAGTTTTTTGTTGGTGGTGTTCTGAAGCTAGCTGGTGTTAATTTGACTCATTTGGCTGAGCGTCAGTACCATTCTACTGAGGGGATTCTCTTGTGGGGTCTAGGCATCAATTGAATTTTTAAATTAATGTTATCAAGTACAAAAGTTAGTATGAAAACATTTCTACAAAAGAATAAAACCCATTCCAGCACCTCAAAACTGAGCCCACAGTACAAATGCATTCAGACTCGTTAGGTGCCTTTTTGTTCTTTATACTTTGCAAAACGGATTCTTTGTTAGCGGATTCGACATATTGTAATTTTATTAATACTGAACACAATGTTTACATCTGCCAGGAGAGCGATCACATGACCTTAACACCGCTCTCGCTTTACATCCTGCTTACAGGTAGGCAATCTGTTAGCTCTGATTTGTGAATTTTTGCTTTGATTGACAGGCCGCCAATGCTGTCTTGCTACACTTTATTTTTCTACAGTTACAGCTGCCACTGGTGCCTGCTTTTTGCTATTAATAGAAAAAAATACATAAAATGTCATTGCTCCCGTGGACCACCCGGGACTGTGTCCCGGCCCACCTTTGAGCTGCGGACCACAGTTTGGGAACCCCTATGATAGACCATTTAAATGCGTTAATTTGTAATATAAAAGGGGCATTAAAACACGTGCAAGACATGACTTTGCAATGCGCAGATTTATTTAGCTGTTACAAAAGGGAGTCTGTTACGATGAAAGGAGGGAAAGAGGGCTGAAGTTATTTAGAAGTTGAATTAAAAAATGAAAGAAAGCTAAATAAAACTCCAGAAACTTAGTAAAACAAGCGTCAGGAATATACATTAAGAGACAGCTTGGAAGAGAGGTGAATGAAAGCGTGTTTGATGGGAAAACGACCAGAAATGTAGGGATAGAATAAAAATGAAAGGCTAGCGAGGAGTAAGTAAAAACATTTTTATTGTGACTGTCAGTCTAAGTTTACTTTGTTTTTATTCGCTTAATTAAATTAATCCATTGCAAACAAAGCCAGAGTGAACCAGACTTCACTTTTTTATATTAGGATGTTAGTAGGTTTGTGTTGCTGTGGGGCCATGAACAGGTTTAAGTTGAACACCAATTCTAAATAAAATGTTACTGTTATTAAGCACTGGTAATAATCTGAAGCAGTGGTATTTCAAAATAACAGAAGCCCGTTTTTACTTTAGTGAAGTAGACTAGAATGTTTTATTAATTGTTTTTATTATTAAAAACTCGCCGTTCTTTATTGAAATGCATGTACAGGTTACATTTCACATTGAAGCCTGTTGTGGTACAGCCTTAGTGATACAACAGCAAGCGATGTGAGTAAAGGGAAAGTTTAAAAAAAAAAAAGATTTATAGATTTTCTGGTTGAAGATTTGCCTATGGCTGGAGTTTGAGAACGATAGTGGTCAAATTAGTTGCTCGAGCTGCAGTGTCTGTGCAACTGTAGTTTGGTAATCGCTGTTACAAAACCTGTACAAACAAACGCGGCTTTGGGGGGAAGAAAAAAAAAAAACTCGAAATAGAAATTGGTCAGGCAATGGAGAGTGCTGTGCATCACAATGATGAACAGTGCATCACAATGATGAACAGCTGGATGTGCATAATGTTAGATGTTTATATTTGAGAGGCTTTATATACAGTGCCTATAGTAAGTATTCACCCCCCTTGGACTTTTTCACAGTTTGTTGTGTTACAACTTGAAATCTTGATGCATTTAAATTGGATTTTTTTCCTTTGATTTACACAACCTACTCAACACTTTGAAGAGGCAAGATCATTTTTATTGTAAAACACAGTTAATGAAAAAAAAAAAAAAAAGAAATGTCTTGGTTAGATAAGTATTCACCCCCCTGAGTCAATACTTGGTAGAACCACCTTTGGTAGCAATTACAGCTGTATGTCTTTTGGGGTAAGTCTACCAGGTTTGCACATCTGGATCATGCAATATTCGCCCATTCTTATTGGCAAAATTGTTCAAGCTCTGTCAAGTTGAATGAGGGTCGTTGGTGGACAGCAATCTTCAAGTCTTGCCACAGATTCTCAATCGGATTCAAGTCTGGGCTTTGACTGGACCACTCTAGGACATTCACTTTCTTGTTTTTAAGCCACTCCAGTGTGGCTTTGGCTGTGTGCTTGCGGTCATTGTCCTGCTGAAAGGTGAATCTCCGTCCCAGTCTTAGGTCTTTTGCAGACTAAAGCAGGTTTTCCTCAAGGATTTGCCTGTATGTAGCTCCATCCATTTTGCCCTCTACGCTGACATGCTTCCCAGTCCCTGCTGATGAAAAGCATCCCCATAGCATGATGCTGCCACCACCATGCTTCACAGTAGGGATGGTGTTACCTGGGTGATATGCTGTGTTGGGTTTGTGCCAGTCATAACGCTTTGCATTTTCAATTTTTGTTTCATCGGACCACAGAATCTTTTGCCACATCTTTTCAGAGTCTCCCACATGCTTTTTGCAAATTCCAAGCTGGATTTTACATGGGCCTTTTTTTTAGAAATAGCTTCCTTCTTGCCACTCTTCCATACAGGCCAGATTTGTGGAGTACCTGAGCTATTGTTGACACATGGACAGTTTCTTCTATCTCAGCCATGGGATGTAGGTCTGTAGGTATTTCAGAGTTGTCATTGGCCTCTTGCTGGCTTCTCTGACCAATGCCCTTCTTACCTGGCTGCTCAGTTTGGGTGGACGGCCTGCTCTAAGCAGATTCTGGGTGCTGCCGTATACCTTCCACTTCTTAATGATCAACTTGACTGTGCTCCAAGGGATATTCAATGCCTTTGAAATCTTTTTATACCCCTCCCCTGATCTGTGCCTTTCCACAACTTTATCCTGGAGTTGTTTTGTTCTTTTTTGGTGGTATCTTTGCTTTGAAACTGTGGAACCTTACAGAGACAGGTGTATTTAATCTGAAATCATGTGAACCACTTTTATTACACACATATGGACTCCATTTAACTTATTGTGTGAATTCTGAAGGCAATTGGTTGCACCTGAGCTTATTTAGGAGTGTCATAGCAAAGGGGGTGAATACTTATCTAATGAAGACTTTTCAGGTTTTTATTTTTAATTGATTTGTTTTTTCACCCCTCCCCCATTTTTTCACACATTAAAGTGTTGAGTAGGTTGTGTAAATCAAAGGAAAAAAATCCCATTTAAATGCATCAAGATTTCAGGTTGTAACAAAACAAACTGTGAAAGCGTCCAAGGGGGGTGAATACTTACCATAGGCACTGTAGCTTCACAGGTGTGGAAATTTACAGCTGCAAAGGATTTAGTTGTGTTATGGTGCATTGCTGGACACTCGATTCAGGAAAAAAAAGGTATGCTGTTTTAAAGCATACACATTCTAACCCCTTTCATGAAAGCACACGTTTTACTAGTGAAAAAGCAGAACTATGTAAGATAGTGAGAATGTATTACACAAAAATAAATGAAAACAGAACTCGATGCACTTCTCAACATTGTGTTTCGTTCACTATTATGTTATCTCTCCTACTCGTTTCATAACACAGGGAGCTGCTACTTGAATCATGTCATAGCTACTTACTTAGTTTTATTTATTTATTTTTTTGGGCGTAAGAATTTGAGCAAAACTAATAATTCTCTACCTGTTGTGTGTTCGTTTTTAGCGTTGGTGGTTTTTTTCGGGGGGGGGGGGGGGGTGGATAACACCAAATTACAAAACAGCAACAGTCATTGAAATGTCTAAATCAATTAGCAATTTATAGACACTGAAGACATGAAAGGAGTCAGGATGTTTATTGCACTGTTGCATTAAATATTGCAATTTTAAGCCTGTTCTGTCACAATAAATTCAACTCTGTCTAATCTTGTCCTTTCTGCAATACCTGACAACTCTAAGTTCACATTATTATTATTATTATTATTATTATTATTATTATTATTATTATTATTATTATTATTATTGTCGGGACGTGTTGTGCACCCATTGCTTACCTGAACATTAGGAAAATCCGAACACTTCGCTGCCACTTTACAGCTCTTCTTCCCTTTTTTTTTTAAACGTTTTTGAGTTAACATGGTGTCCACAGAAGGACAAATCACAGTGACACTGCCAGTGAACAAGTGAGATTGAAAATTCTTTGAAGTGCGGTCATATTGAGCTCAGTCTAACTGACAGAGACAGAAAGAGAAAGGGACAGCTGACACAGAGCAAGTTTTTGTATGGGTTGCAGATCAGATGTACTTGTGCTGAGGGACAGCGGCTGCAATGATGGGCAGGCTTACAGGCAACTTTTGCCATAAATGTTTTTAAATTTGAGAGGCATTGCGACAAGCGGCTTGGGCACTTCTGCAATTACCACCGGTGCCGTCGGTTAGAACATAAGAACATAAGAACATAAGAAAGTTTACAAACGAGAGGAGGCCATTCAGCCCATCTTGCTCGTTTGGTTGTTAGTAGCTTATTGATCCCAGAATCTCATCAAACAGCTTCTTGAAGGATCCCAGGGTGTCAGCTTCAACAACATTACTGGGGAGTTGGTTCCAGACCCTCACAATTCTCTGTGTAAAAAAGTGCCTCCTATTTTCTGTTCTGAATGCCCCTTTATCTGATCTCCATTTGTGACCCCAGGTTCTTGTTTCTTTTTTCAGGTCAAAGAAGTCCCCTGGGTCGACATTGTCTATACCTTTTAGGATTTTGAATGTTTGAATCAGATCGCCACGTAGTCTTCTTTGTTCAAGACTGAATAGATTCAATTCTTTTAGGTTGTCTGCATGCGACATGTCTTTTAAACCCAGGATAATTCTGGTTGCTCTTCTTTGCACTCTTTCTAGAGCAGCAATATCCTTTTTGTAATGAGGTGACCAGAACTGAACACAATATTCTAGGTGAGGTCTTACTAATGCATTATAAAGTTTTAACATTACTTCCCTTGATTTAAATTCAACACTTCTCACAATATATCCGAGCATCTTATTGGCCTTTTTATAGCTTCCCCACATTGTCTAGATGAAGACATTTCTGAGTCAACATAAACTCCTAGGTCTTTTTCATCGTTCCCTTCTTCAATTTCAGTATCTCCCATATGATATTTATAATGCACATTTTTATTGCCTGCATGCAATACTTTACACTTTTCTCTATTAAATTTCATTTGCCATGTGTCTGCCCAGTTCTGAATGCTGTCTAGATCATTTTGAATGACCTTTGCTGCTGCAACAGTGTTTGCCACTCCTCCTAGTTTTGTGTCGTCTGCAAAATTAATGATTTTGCTTACTATACCAGAATCTAAATCATTAATGTAGATTAGGAATAGCAGAGGACCTAATACTGATCCCTGTGGTACACCACTGGTTACCTCGCTCCATTTTGAGGTTTGTCCTTGTCACAAAGACGGCCGGAGTGGGTGGCGTCAGACCAGAGCCAGGAAATAAACAGAGACTGGGGGTTTTGGTGAAGCTGAGTGTGTGATCGCACTCAGCATTTAATAAACAGAACAGAAAATAAAAAGGTTGTAGACATACAAAAACACAGGGCACGGCACTTGTAGCCAAAATAAACAGACAAACAAAACGAACTAACACTTAACAAACGGTGCACGGAGACAAACAAACACGGTGAGAACAAACACTTTACGTTTTATTTCGCTTTTCTTTCTCCTTCTCCTTCTCCTTCTCCTTCTCCTTCTCCTTCTCCTTCTCTCTCTCCCGTTCTCCACTCTCGAACACCCAACAACCCCGAGTGAATGAAAATGTGTCTACATATACACTGTTGTGCTGGGATTCAATTACTAATTAATTATTCACTTGATTCCCAGCACGTGAATGAATTACGTGCAACCCCGTGCTCACATATTACATTTAACCAGCACATAAAGTGATTTGTGCCCTCCTCGTGCCTAAATACAAATCTACATTTTTAAATACACGTGAAACACAGACCTGTTTATATCCCGTGTACCAATGACTATACACCAACATTAACACACGCAACATACAACACTTAACACACACATGTACACAGGGGCGGGGCACATTGCCACATATACCCCCACTTGTGCGCAGCACACATGGCCTCAACGGCCACCTCCCCCCTTAAAAACCCAGCAGTCCAGAACAAAGTCTCGGGCTGGGAAGGGAGGCTTCAGTGGACCCATTGCTGGCAATGCTGTCAGCACCCCTGCCGGTAGTGGCACGACTGACAGCATGCTGGTCCACTCCTGCAGCGAAATTGCTGCGGGGGATGCTGGTCTCCTGACCTCTCCCCCTTTCTTCGTAGCCGGTAGCTCCCCTTGGTGGGGCTCTGACCACAGTACTTTCGGCAGCGAAGAAGCTGCAGTGGGAGCAGGTCTCCGGACCTCCCCTACGATTTCCGGCAGCGAAACTGCTGCAGTGGGAGCAGGTCTCCGGACCTCCCCCACGATCTCCGGCAGCGAAACTGCTGCAGTGGGAGCAGGCCTCCTGACCTCCCCCACCTTCTTCATGGCCGGCAGCTCCCCTTGGTGGGGTTCCGGCCATAGTACTTCCTGCTGTGATGCGGAGCAACTGGCAGCCCCAGGCGATGCGAAGCGGCTGGCAACCCCAGGCGACGCGGAGCGGCTGGCAGCCCCAGGCGACGCGGAGCGACAGGCAGCCCCAGGCGACGCGGAGCGGCTGGCAGCCCCAGGCGATGCGGAGCGACAGGCAGCCCCAGGCGATGCGGAGCGGCTGGCAGCCCCAGGCGATGCGGAGCGACAGGCAGCCCCAGGCGATGCGGAGCGACAGGCAGCCCCAGGCGATGCCAGACAGGCATCCTTGGGCGAAGCGTGGCAAGCATCCTTGGGCGAAGCGTGGCAGGCATCCTTGGGCGAAGCGAGGCAGGCATCCTTGGGCAAAGCGAGGCAGGTATCCTTGGGCGAAGCGAGGCAGGCATCCTTGGGCGAAGCGAGGCAGGGAGTCAGGACAAGCTGGGGTGCGGGTGTTGGCCCTCTTCTCGACCTCTGCGGCCGGGCGGTTCTTCCCCGTGCTTCCCTCAGCAGCCTATGCAAGGGCTGCTGAGGACCGCCAGCATCTAATCCTGATCCTTCTGGTGAAGGGAGAGGCAGCTCCCGTTCCTCTCCCCCTGATGGCGATGGAGGTAGAGGCAGCTCCCGCTCCTCTCCTCGTGATGGTGGGGAAAGTGATACCAGCAGGCATTCATCCTCTGCTGGTGGGGGAAGTGATACCAGCAGGCATTCATCCTCTGCTGGTGGGGGAAGTGATACCAGCAGGTATTCATCCTCTGCTGGTGGAAAGGGACCCAGCAGGCATTCACCCTCTGCTGGTGGACGGGGACCCAGCAGGCATTCACCCTCTGCTGGTGGACAGGGACCCAGCAGGCAATCATACTCTGCTGGTGGACAGGGACCCAGCAGGCATTCACACTCTGCTGGTGGACATGGCGGAGGCAGAGGCAGCTGCTGCTGCTCTGCTCCTGCCAGTGGAGGTGGCAGAGGCAGAGGCAGCTCCTGCTGCTCTGCTCCTGCCGGTGAAGGTGGCGGAGGCAGAGGCAGCTCCTGCTGCTCTGCTCCTGCCGGTGAAGGTGGGAGCAGCGTGTAGTCTCCTGGCGACGAAGGTGGGAGCAGCATGTAGTTTCCTGCTCTGGCCTGAGTCCTGGAGGCGCTGTAGATCCCACGCAGGACACCACGTGTCACAAAGACGGCCGGAGTGGGTGGCGTCAGACCAGAGCCAGGAAATAAACAGAGACTGGGGGTTTTGGTGAAGCTGAGTGTGTGATCGCACTCAGCATTTAATAAACAGAACAGAAAATAAAAAGGTTGTAGACATACAAAAACACAGGGAACGGCACTTGTAGCCAAAATAAACAGACAAACAAAACGAACTAACACTTAACAAACGGTGCACGGAGACAAACAAACACGGTGAGAACAAACACTTTACGTTTTATTTCGCTTTTCTTTCTCCTTCTCCTTCTCCTTCTCCTTCTCCTTCTCCTTCTCCCGTTCTCCACTCTCGAACACCCAACAACCCCGAGTGAATGAAAATGTGTCTATATATACACTGTTGTGCTGGGATTCAATTACTAATTAATTATTCACTTGAATCCCAGCACGTGAATGAATTACGTGCAACCCCGTGCTCACATATTACATTTAACCAGCACATGAAGTGATTTGTGCCCTCCTCGTGCCTAAATACAAATCTACATTTTTAAATACACGTGAAACACAGACCCATTTATATCCCGTGTACCAATGACTATACACCAACATTAACACACGCAACATACAACACTTAACACACACATGTACACAGGGGCGGGGCACATTGCCACAGTCCTCTAATCAGTACTTTCTGTTTTCTACCTGTTAACCACTCCCTAATCCATGTGCATGCATTTCCTTGAATCCCTACTGCGTTCAGTTTGAGAATTAATCTTTTATGCGGGACTTTGTCAAAAGCTTTCTGGAAATCTAAATAAACCATGTTGTATGCTTTGCAATTATCCATTTTCAATGTTGCATCCTCAAAAAAGTCAAGTAGGTTAGTTAGACACGATCTCCCTTTCCTAAAACCATGCTGACTGTCTCCCAGGATATTGTTACCATATAGGTAATTTTCCATTTTGGATCTTATTATAGTTTCCATAAGTTTACATATAATAGAAGTCAGGCTTATTGGTCTGTGTTTGTCTCCCTTTTTGTGGATCGGTATTACGTTTGCTATTTTCCAGTCTGTCGGTACAACCCCTGTGTCAAGAGACTGTTGCATGATCTTGGTTAGCGGTTTGTAAATAACTTCTTTCATTTCTTTGAGTACTATTGGGTTATTTTGCGCCCTGCAGCAGCTAACTCAAAGATAATTTGAAGCAGCCCAGACTGCTGGTAACAGCCCCTCTCTGTGTCTCTCTGTAGGGTTACAGGATGATGAGGATCTGCAGTTCCTTCTGAAGGGCAGCAAGCTCCACAAAGTGAAGTCCAGCTCCTGGAAGAAGCTCCGCTTCTACAAGCTGCAGGACGACTGCGAAACCATCTGGCACGAGTCCAAGAAGTTGCTGAGTAGCCCTGACAAGCACACCTGTAAGCATGAACACACCTGTCCCTATAGCAGCCTGCTTACAGATAACACAGCTGCTGTGAATGCACTTTGAAACGGGCTGTCCGCTTAGGTGGGGATTTTTATTATTATTATTAATCAAATACAGTTTGCTTTTTGGTGCAATTACGGAGAATGCATTGAAGTTCCTTATCACAGAGACCGTACAAAAAGCCTTGCTTCCTGGTTTTCCTGAGATTGGCTGGCATGAGAAATGTTTGAGCTAGTTGTCACGAGGTTAACTGAGCTGGTTGCTTAGTGATCTGTGATCTTGGGACTTCATAACAAAAGCAGTGCATTCAGAGCATAACTCTTCCAATGGACACAGTATGAATTAGATAGGAGGCTGTGTGGTCCAGTGGTTAAAGAAAAGGGCTTGTAACCAGGAGGTCCCTGGTTCAACTCCCGGCTCACTCACTGACTCATTGTGTGACCCTGAGTAAGTCACTTAACCTCCTTGTGCGCTGTTTTACTGGTGAGATGTTATTGTAAGTGACTCTGCAGCTAGTCTCTAAGTGGCCTTGGATAAAGGCGTCTGCTAAATAAAGAAATAATAATACTAATAATCTGTCTCCACCAGTATTGGTGTTGGCAGCGGGATTGGGAGTGTCTTCGCTCTTCATTCTGCAGACAAGATGAAAAACAACAGAGAGGAGGAGATTTTCTTTCCTCACACTATTCTACTCTAAATCTAAATCCATGCTTAATGTCAACAAGAAAAAAGGCACCAGCACATATTTCTATTAAAACTTGAAAATAAGACGTTTATAAGGCTGACTGATTCTAGTTTCCAGTACAGTATGATTTTACATTAGGACAGCACCAAAGTGAAGACAGGCTGTTGTAATGCTGCTTCATGTACTTCAGGAGACTCAAACATGATGTACTGTGACACACCACAGCACTGGCAAGGCTTGCCTACCTTTGATAAAGGGTTTTTTTTTCTGAGAAATGCCAGCAGGTGCTACATACAGCACAAGGATTGCTACCTATTTTCTTTGTCTGTAGAGAAATTGGAGGCACTTTTTCATTTCCATCCTCTTAATTTAACATCCCAAGGCAATGCCCCGTTTTCACTTTGAAGACAAGCTGCTTGAACCAAAGAGCACATGTTCCTAAACAACAAAGGATTCGCACACGTCCTTCTCTTCCAGCCAGATTTTATTTATTGTCTTCCTTAAAACTGAAAATAACAAACGGGTGTGTTTCCATGGTAGCACAGTGTGTGACGGAAAGCTGGACTGAGTTCTTGTAGTGCATTGTGATGCTGCAGGGTCAACATGTAGTGTTGCATACTGTATACTAGCATTCACAGTAGAGTGCCCTGGTGCACACCAGCTATCATATACCAATATCCTTCATTACAGGAAAAGTGACATTTCTGTCATTCTTTCCCTGCAACAACAGGTACAGTTTGAATAAACTAGTGCCCTGTTTCCGCTGCCTGGATCTCCTAGCTACGGCTACCATGGCAACAGAACAGGGTGTTTCCATTGCCTGGATCTCATAGCTACGGCTACCACGGCAACAGAACAGGGTGTTTCCACTTCCTGGATCTCCTAGCTACGGCTACCACGGCAACAGAACAGGGTGTTTCCAGGGCCATCTGCTCAGGGTTTCTATCTCCTACTCGATGGAGCCAAACTGGCTACAAAGAAAGTGGGGGAGTTTGCTGGTGGGGGGGGGGGCACTGAAGCACTGTTTTCATTTGAGCAGCCCAAGCCTGTAGTGCCAGGCAGTGGATATGAGGCATTAGAATCCAATTCACAGCACAGCAAAGCCTGCAGCTGCTTTGCTTATTGAGATAAAGTCAGACTGACAGCGGACTTGGCACAGCTTTATTTATTCAAATTGTGGAAAAGTTCATATCTATCGTCTCAAGTTTATATAACGCTAATGCATTGACAACGTTGAGTACTTTTTCATCTGGGTTAGGACAGCTCCAGGGTTTGTGCTTGTGTTCTGGATAGATTACTTTTTCATCTGGGTTAGGACAGCTCCAGGGTTTGTGCTTGTGTTCCGGATAGATTACTTTTTCATCTGGGTTAGGACAGCTCCAGGGTTTGTGCTTGTGTTCTGGATAGATTACTTTTTCATCTGGGTTAGGACAGCTCCAGGGTTTGTGCTTGTGTTCTGGATAGATTACTTTTTCATCTGGGTTAGGACAGCTCCAGGGTTTGTGCTTGTGTTCTGGATAGATTACTTTTTCATATGGGTTAGGACAGCTCCAGGGTTTGTTCTTGTGTTCTGGATAGATTACTTTTCATATGGGTTAGGACAGCTCCAGGGTTTGTGCTTGTGTTCTGGATAGATTACTTTTTCATCTGGGTTAGGACAGCTCCAGGGTTTGTGCTTGTGTTCTGGATAGATTACTTTTTCATCTGGGTTAGGACAGCTCCAGGGTTTGTGCTTGTGTTCTGGATAGATTACTTTTTCATCTGGGTTAGGACAGCTCCAGGGTTTGTGCTTGTGTTCTGGATAGATTACTTTTTCATCTGGGTTAGGACAGCTCCAGGGTTTGTGCTTGTGTTCTGGATAGATTACTTTTTCATCTGGGTTAGGACAGCTCCAGGGTTTGTGCTTGTGTTCTGGATAGATTACTTTTTCATATGGGTTAGGACAGCTCCAGGGTTTGTTCTTGTGTTCTGGATAGATTACTTTTCATATGGGTTAGGACAGCTCCAGGGTTTGTGCTTGTGTTCTGGATAGATTACTTTTTCATCTGGGTTAGGACAGCTCCAGGGTTTGTGCTTGTGTTCTGGATAGATTACTTTTTCATCTGGGTTAGGACAGCTCCAGGGTTTGTGCTTGTGTTCTGGATAGATTACTTTTTCATCTGGGTTAGGACAGCTCCAGGGTTTGTGCTTGTGTTCTGGATAGATTACTTTTTCATCTGGGTTAGGACAGCTCCAGGGTTTGTGCTTGTGTTCCGGATAGATTAATTCAGGCAAGTTTCTGTTTTGTTTTTTTACTACAAGAACACAATTGAAATGGTTCTCTGTTCAGATTAGCTAGTGCCCTGCAGTTTGATAAGACCTATCCGGTCAGACCTGTGTGTGCATGTGAGAGAGATCCCTGTTAGCAGTACAATGCCTGGCTCCACCCAGCAAGGTTTCCTAGTGTGCTAGAAGGGCGGAGTGAACTCGCGCAGCTCAGTACTCTGGGGAACATTGTAGGAGTGCTACAAAAACAACATCTGCCAATGCGAGCCATGCCTAAACTTTTGCTCCCATGGAACCAAGCCCCAGGGCAGTTCTGATAACCTGCTTTTAATACATGTATCCCATTAGTATAGCCAGCATCCTATCAGGTCTAGGCACAGCGCTTCTTTTCAGTCACTGCAATAAGTAGAGTTTATTTGATTTATTTATTTTAATATCTTGTATTACTTGTATTGTAACGCTTGAAATGTTTTTGCTTACGATTGTAAGTCGCCCTGGATAAGGGCGTCTGCTAAGAAATAAATAATAATAATAATAATAATAATAATATCCTGGCCAATGTTCATGGTCACATGAAGCTTGTTTTTCAGCTTGGGTGTAGCTGTGCTTTTGGCAGATTAAAGCATTCAGTAACTGCTGCAGTGTGTCCTTCCACTATATTAGCTAGATAAGTAAAAATGATTCAGATTCTCCCCAACCCAGTGTTGTTTGTTTTTGTGGGCTCACTGCTGTATGAGTGGAAGGGGCTTTTCCCTTTGTAGCCAGCTTGCCACCACCTTACTCTGTGAATCAAGCAGGCTCCTGCTGTACCTTCAGCCCAATGGTGCAGTCCTAAATCTGAAGGTAGCGGAGCACCACTAAAATATAGATTTTGTTAAACAAGAAATTACACAAATTCTTCTAGTAACACCTGTAACAGGTAATGCATTTATCTAATCTCTACAAGTATTTTTACACAGTGTCTTTGTCCCTCTTGTCAGAATGCTTTACTTTACGTGTCAGTAGCTTCGTTTGTGTTTGTGTCCACAGTCGTAATCGATGTGCTGTGGTTGTCGTCTTCGTCAGCATTGTTAGACCTCTTAAAGAAGTAGTTCATAACAGAAGAAGTTCCTCATGCTCATTTCATTGCATCACGAGGACTGCTGACTGAATCAGACAGCTCTGCAGGAGATGGGAGTCATGTGACTTAGCTTGCCTATTATGTGAGTTCCTGCACCACTGCACACTGCTGTCTATAGAAAGCAGTACTGGAACGGCGTTGTCACTGCTTCAGCCCTGACACAACTGTCTGTCTGTTTACTACTCTTCAATACTTGGCTTCATTTACATCTGCGGTACAAGCTGTGCTATAAATCAGGAAGCAGTACTTTATCTTGATCAATCTTTATTGCACCCAATCTTTATTGCTTTCCATGTGGTTTATTACATCTCATATTTTTTTTGTTGCCTCTTTAATTGGTGAGTGTGAACAGGATGGCTTGTGGTGATCTCAGACCAGGAAGGATAATGGGACACAGACAGGACTGAAGTAAATGAAAGCGCTGATGCACAGATTTATTGTAAAATAAAAGGTTTAAGTAAAGCACTTAACAAAACAAACAGCATGTTGGCCAAAATAAATAGACAGACAAAACAGACAGTGGACGAAGCCCACACAAGTATCGTGGTGATCCTTCCAGCATGAGTAGCAATTGTTATTTTAATTATTTATTATTTATTTAGTTCTTTCTCTCCCATTCTCCACTGCGAACTCACCAACCACGTGTGTGTGAAACACTCACTCTTTTATGCAGCTGTGCCGAGACTCGATTGCTAATCAGACATTCAATTGAATGTCAGCAGCATGCGAACTAACTGTGCACTCCCCGTGCCCCCATACAAATACCCACTTTAATCTGCATGTGAAGTGATTGTGCAGTCCCTGTGCCTAATTACAAATCTATATATATATATATTTGAAATCACTCCTGATACACGGCCCACATTATACCCCGTACACCAATACATACACAACAACAATAACACCCCATATAAAACATAAAACACAAAATATGCACAGGGGCAGGGCACCCCTCCACAGTGAGCCACCACCAAGACTTAATTAGAAGCAGAAGTTCAAGGATAATGCTCACATGAAGTGCAAACTGAACGAGAGGAAAATCTCAGTCTTTATGCCTGAGGTCCAGTGAGCTGTGTAACTGGGGCAGGGTTGTTGGGACACTTGCAGCTTGGTATTTACCTCACAGGTGTTTTCACACACACCATGTATTGAGACCCACTTACTGTAGACGCATTTACTACATACAATAAAAATACAGTGAAGTAAAAATAAAAAAGGTTCTTTTAGGGTGACAGTATTAGGATCAGGCACTGTTCAGATCACAAGCCTTGTGTTTTAGTGTTAATTCCAAATAAATACTGCAGGGCGGAACTGAAGCCTCCAGTTACATAGCAGTTTGAGCCATTCCTGTTTTTATTTTTTTGTCCTGTGAGACTTAATCAAAAGTGGCTTGCACAAAATATTAAAGTCAGCTGTGTCAATTTAAAAACAAACAAAAAAAGTGAAAGACTCAAAGTGATCTCCAGTGACTGTGTGCTTTGACAGCTCCTCTGCGACCTGCTATTTGAGAAGGCCCTTCCCTGCAATAACAACAGATGACTCACTGGGGTTCAAGTTACAAACCAAGTGACCTTTGATCTTGTAGAACATTGAGAAATGCCTTTGTTTTGTTTTTTATTCTCTGATAATGGATTCAAAGTCTTTTATTCTCCTATTCATGGGTATCTATGAGGTTATGAACTAGCATGACAACAAATACTGTATTCTGCTTTTAATCATGCAGCTGTATACATTGTAGTCACGACAACCTATATACCCCTATAGCAGCGGTTCTGGAGGTGTGGGGTGGGGGTGTGGGCGTGGGGTGGGGGTGTGGGCGTGGGGTGGGGGTGGGGGTGGCGGTGGTGGTTGGTTTCCACATATCAAAAGAAACTGCTAAGGGGAGGGCGTTATTCCAAAGATTCAGAACCCCTGCCCTATAGTAAAGAAGTGATGTGTTGTGGGAGAGGACTGCAGGGTGATTCATTTGTTTTCTGCTTTTTAATAGTTAGCCTTCTCTTGTTTCTTCCTTCACACTGTAACAGTTCAATGGAGCTGTCCTGTACATTTAACCTGTATTTCTGCATTTCTTTGTGGGTTACATTACAATGCCACATGACGTACATCACGTTACAATGCCACATGACGTACATCACGTTACAATGCCACATCACGTTACAATGCCACATGACGTACATCACGTTATAATGCCACATGACGTACATCACGTTATAATGCCACATCACGTTACAATGCCACATCACATACATCACGTTACAATGCCACATCACGTTACAATGCCACATCACGTACATCACGTTACAATGCCACATCACGTTACAATGCCACATCACATACATCACGTTACAATGCCACATCACGTACATCACGTTACAATGCCACATCACCTTTCAATGCAACATCACATACATCACGTTACAATGCCACATCACGTACATCACGTTACAATGCCACATCACGTACCTCACGTTACAATGCCACATCACGTACCTCACGTTACAATGCCACATCACGTACCTCACGTTACAATGCCACATCACGTACCTCACGTTACAATGCCACATCACGTACCTCATGTTACAATGCCACATCACGTACCTCATGTTACAATGCCATATCACGTACATCACGTTACAATGCCATATCACGTACATCACGTTACAATGCCATATCACGTACCTCACGTTACAATGCCACATGACGTACCTCATGTTACAATGCCACATGACGTACCTCATGTTACAATGCCACATCACGTACCTCACGTTACAATGCCACATGACGTACCTCATGTTACAATGCCACATCACGTACCTCATGTTACAATGCCATATCACGTACCTCATGTTACAATGCCACATCACGTACCTCACGTTACAATGCCACATCACGTACCTCATGTTACAATGCCACATCACGTACCTCATGTTACAATGCCATATCACGTACCTCACGTTACAATGCCACATGACGTACCTCATGTTACAATGCCACATCACGTACCTCATGTTACAATGCCATATCACGTACCTCATGTTACAATGCCATATCACGTACATCACGTTACAATGCCACATCACGTACCTCACGTTACAATGCCACATCACGTACCTCACGTTACAATGCCATATCACGTACCTCATGTTACAATGCCATATCACGTACCTCATGTTACAATGCCACATCACGTACCTCATGTTACAATGCCACATCACGTACCTCATGTTACAATGCCACATCACGTACCTCATGTTACAATGCCACATCACGTACCTCACGTTACAATGCCACATCACGTACCTCACGTTACAATGCCACATCACGTACCTCACGTTACAATGCCACATCACGTACCTCATGTTACAATGCCACATCACGTTACAATGCCACATCACGTACCTCACGTTACAATGCCATATCACGTACCTCACGTTACAATGCCACATCACGTACCTCATGTTACAATGCCACATCACGTACCTCACGTTACAATGCCACATCACGTACATCACGTTACAATGCCACATCACGTACCTCACGTTACAATGCCACATCACGTACCTCACGTTACAATGCCACATCACGTACCTCATGTTACAATGCCACATCACGTTACAATGCCACATCACGTACCTCACGTTACAATGCCATATCACGTACCTCACGTTACAATGCCACATCACGTACCTCATGTTACAATGCCACATCACGTACCTCACGTTACAATGCCACATCACGTACATCACGTTACAATGCCACATCACGTACCTCATGTTACAATGCCATATCACGTACCTCATGTTACAATGCCACATCACGTACCTCACGTTACAATGCCATATCACGTACCTCACGTTACAATGCCACATCACGTACCTCACGTTACAATGCCATATCACGTACCTCATGTTACAATGCCATATCACGTACCTCATGTTACAATGCCATATCACGTACCTCACGTTACAATGCCACATCACGTACCTCATGTTACAATGCCACATCACGTACCTCATGTTACAATGCCATATCACGTACCTCACGTTACAATGCCATATCACGTACATCACGTTACAATGCCACATCACGTACCTCACGTTACAATGCCACATGACGTACATCACGTTATAATGCCACATCACGTTACAATGCCACATCACATACATCACGTTACAATGCCACATCACGTTACAATGCCACATCACGTACCTCACGTTACAATGCCACATCACGTACCTCACGTTACAATGCCACATCACGTACCTCACGTTACAATGCCACATCACGTACCTCACGTTACAATGCCACATCACGTACCTCACGTTACAATGCCACATCACGTACCTCATGTTACAATGCCACATCACGTACCTCATGTTACAATGCCATATCACGTACCTCATGTTACAATGCCATATCACGTACCTCATGTTACAATGCCATATCACGTACCTCACGTTACAATGCCACATCACGTACCTCATGTTACAATGCCACATCACGTACCTCACGTTACAATGCCACATCACGTACCTCACGTTACAATGCCACATCACGTACCTCATGTTACAATGCCACATCACGTACATCACGTTACAATGCCACATCACGTACCTCATGTTACAATGCCACATCACGTACCTCATGTTACAATGCCATATCACGTACCTCACGTTACAATGCCACATCACGTACCTCATGTTACAATGCCACATCACGTACCTCATGTTACAATGCCATATCACGTACCTCACGTTACAATGCCATATCACGTACATCACGTTACAATGCCACATCACGTACCTCACGTTACAATGCCACATGACGTACATCACGTTATAATGCCACATCACATACATCACGTTACAATGCCACATCACGTTACAATGCCACATCACGTACCTCACGTTACAATGCCACATCACGTACCTCACGTTACAATGCCACATCACGTACCTCACGTTACAATGCCACATCACGTACCTCATGTTACAATGCCACATCACGTACCTCACGTTACAATGCCACATCACGTACCTCACGTTACAATGCCACATCACGTTACAATGCCACATCACGTACATCACGTTACAATGCCACATCACGTACCTCACGTTACAATGCCACATGACGTACATCACGTTATAATGCCACATCACATACATCACGTTACAATGCCACATCACGTTACAATGCCACATCACGTACCTCACGTTACAATGCCACATCACGTACCTCACGTTACAATGCCACATCACGTACCTCACGTTACAATGCCACATCACGTACCTCATGTTACAATGCCACATCACGTACCTCACGTTACAATGCCACATCACGTACCTCACGTTACAATGCCACATCACGTTACAATGCCACATCACGTACCTCACGTTACAATGCCACATCACGTACCTCACGTTACAATGCCACATCACGTACCTCATGTTACAATGCCACATCACGTACCTCACGTTACAATGCCACATCACGTACCTCATGTTACAATGCCACATCACGTACCTCATGTTACAATGCCATATCACGTACCTCACGTTACAATGCCACATCACGTACCTCACGTTACAATGCCACATCACGTACCTCACGTTACAATGCCACATCACGTACATCACGTTACAATGCCACATCACGTACCTCACGTTACAATGCCATATCACGTACATCACGTTACAATGCCACATCACGTACATCACGTTACAATGCCACATCACGTTACAATGCCACATCACATACCTCACGTTACAATGCCACATCACCTTTCAATGCAACATCACATACATCACGTTACAATGCCACATCACGTTACAATGCCACATCACGTACATCACGTTACAATGCCACATCACGTACCTCACGTTACAATGCCACATCACGTACATCACGTTACAATGCCACATCACGTTACAATGCCACATCACGTACCTCACGTTACAATGCCACATCACGTACCTCACGTTACAATGCCACATCACGTACCTCACGTTACAATGCCACATCACGTACCTCACGTTACAATGCCACATCACGTACCTCACGTTACAATGCCACATCACGTACATCACGTTACAATGCCACATCACGTTACAATGCCACATGACGTACATCACGTTATAATGCCACATCACGTTACAATGCCACATCACATACATCACGTTACAATGCCACATCACGTTACAATGCCACATCACGTACCTCACGTTACAATGCCACATCACGTACCTCTTGTTACAATGCCACATCACGTACCTCATGTTACAATGCCATATCACGTACATCGCGTTACAATGCCATATCACTTACATCACGTTACAATGCCACATCACATACTGGTACATCACATTCTACTTCAGAGACATTTAACATTCCAGTGGCAAATGGCAGCAAACCAACATTGTTGTAACTGCATGCTTTCCTGCCACACACACATTTTATATTTGTTCTCCACTCCAGCTGTTCATTGCTGGTTTATACCCCCTGTATACTCCAGTATACATGCTCAGTTCTGCTAGAGCTGTTTTGTACTCACTCCATTGCTCCTGGTCGCATGTTTTGTTGGGACTGTCCTTTCTGAGTAGCTAAGGGTGATGATCAGCAGCACAGTCTGCCTTCCAGAACGGCGCATCCCAACAATTTCTTCTGATACTTTTCAAGTTTACCTTTGTGTTTATATATATATATATATATATATATATATATATATATATATATATATATATATATATATATACAGTACTGTGCAAAAGTTTTAGGCAGGTGTGAAAAAATGCTGTAAAGTAAGAATGCTTTCAAAAATAGACATGTTAATAGTTTATATTTATCAATTAACAAAATGCAAAGTGAGTAAACAGAAGAAAAATCTACATCAAATCAATATTTGGTGTGACCACCCTTTGCCTTCAAAACAGCATCAATTCTTCTAGATACACTTGCACACAGTTTTTGAAGGAACTCGGCAGGTAGGTTGGCCCAAACATCTTGGAGAACTAGCCACAGTTCTTCTGTGGATTTAGGCAGCCTCAGATGCTTCTCTCTCTTCATGTAATCCCAGACAGACTCGATGATGTTGAGATCAGGGCTCTGTGGGGGCCATACCATCACTTCCAGGACTCCTTGTTCTTCTTTACGCTGAAGATAGTTCTTAATGACTTTCGCTGTATGTTTGGGGTTATTGTCATGCTGCAGAATAAATTTGGGGCCAATCAGATGCCTCCCTGATGGTATTGCATGATGGATAAGTATCTGCCTGTACTACTCAGCATTGAGGAGACCATTAATTCTGACCAAATCCCCAACTCCATTTGCAGAAATGCAGCCCCAAACTTGCAAGGAACCTCCACCATGCTCCACTGTTGCCTGCAGACACTCATTCGTGTACCGCTCTCCAGCCCTTCGGCGAACAAACTGCCTTCTGCTACAGCCAGATATTTCAAATTTTGACTCATCAGTCCAGAGCACCTGCTGCCATTTTTCTGCACCCCAGTTCCTGTGTTTTCGTGCATAGTTGAGTCGCTTGGCCTTGTTTCCACGTCGGAGGTATGGCTTTTTGGCCGCAAGTCTTCCATGAAGGCCTCTTCTGACCAGACTTCTCTGGACAGTAGATGGGTGTACCAGGGTCCCACTGTTTTCTGCCAATTCTGAGCTGATGGCACTGCTGGACATCTTCCGATTGCGAAGGGAAGTAAGCATGATGTGTCTTTCATCTGCTGCAGTAAGTTTCCTTGGCCGACCACTGCGTCTACGGTCCTCAACGTTGCCCGTTTCTTTGTGCTTCTTCAAAAGAGCTTGGACAGCACATCTGGAAACCCCTATCTGCCTTGAAATTTCTGCCTGGGAGAGACCTTGCTGATGCAGTATAACTACCTTGTGTCTTGTTGCTGTGCTCAGTCTTGCCATGGTGTATGACTTTTGACAGTAAACTGTCTTCAGCAACCTCACCTTGTTAGCTGAGTTTGGCTGTTCCTCACCCAGTTTTATTCCTCCTACACAGCTGTTTCTGTTTCAGTTAATGATTGTGTTTCAACCTACATATTGAATTGATGATCATTAGCACCTGTTTGGTATAATTGTTTAATCATACACCTGACTATATGCCTACAAAATCCCTGACTTTGTGCAAGTGTACCTAGAAGAATTGATGCTGTTTTGAAGGCAAAGGGTGGTCACACCAAATATGGATTTGATTTAGATTTTTCTTCTGTTCACTCACTTTGCATTTATTTAATTGATAAATATAATCTATTAACATTTTTGAAAGCATTCTTACTTTACAGCATTTTTTCACACCTGCCTAAAACTTTTGCACAGTACTGTATATATATATATATATATATATATATATATATATATATATATATATATTTGTTTGTTTTTGTTTTTTGATGTTGTTGTTTTGTTTTGTTACATTATGGGCATAGCTCACACAGGATGTATAAAATCCTGTCCCAACCTGACAGCTGTATATTTCATGTGTGCTACTATCAATCGCTGAGCCAATTTATTAAACATTCCAGCCTAAAAATAAGCCTTAAATATTTTGAATAAATTGCTAATGTCCCCAGTCTGCTCGCTGGTAAATTCTGTCTTCTCGGTTTGTTCTGAAGAGCAGGCTTCCTGCAGATAGACACACATGCCTTCTCTATTTGTTCTGAAGAGCAGGCTTCCTGCAGATAGACACACGTCTTCTCTGTTTGTTCTGTGCATTCACACAGATGAAGGCGTGCTGTCTGCTCTTGCTGCTGATCACACGTGAAACCCCTTTTGTTCACACAAGCTGTTTGTTTTCTTGTCCAGTCTCTATCCAGGACATTGAGGAAGTGCGTCCAGGCCGGCAGTCTGAGGGCCTGCAGAAGAACGCCAGAGACTTGCCGGATGGCTGCTGCTTTTCCATCTTCTTCAAAGGCCAGAGGAAGAACCTGGATCTGGTGGCCAGCACCGAGAAGGAGGCTATGCAGTGGGTCACGGGCCTGAAGAAAGTGATCAGACTGTCAGACAACCTGAACAGCAAGCAGAAGCAGGAGCAGTATCCTTTTCCATCTCTCTCTCTCACGCTCACTCTCTTAGTCCAGCGATAGATTTTTCACATTGCGATATTCCCTGTATTCATGGCATGTTTCTTTGTAAGAAAGGATGTTGATCCTGGTTCCAGCTGCCTGTTTTTTGTCCTTACATCAGTAACTCAGCTGGATTTACAGCTGTCTCCGCAAGGCCGACACGAACAGCGACAGCAAGATGACATTCAAGGAGCTCAAGCAGTTCCTGGGCGAGATCAACATCAAAATAGATGACCTTTACGCAGAGAAGCTTTTTAATGTAAGAGAAGCACAGCATTTCCTTGTCCCATTTCTTTACACAGAGAAGCTTATTAACGTAAGAGAAGCACAGCTTCCTTGGGGATTTGGCCGACACAGGCAGGTAATTAACTGTGTATTAACCTGTGCTAGGTTACAGGTACACATACATAGGCAGCTAATTAACTCTGTAAATACATTACACATTACATCCATCAGCCGTTCCATGTTTACAAGATACATGTTTCTAGAATCCAAATTGAATCATTGCATTGCAGTAAAAAAAAAAAAACTGTCAGAAACGTGTGATGGGGGGGCGGGGTCGTCTGAATGATAAATGAAAGCCATTGAAAGCCATTGTTCCTTCAGGAATGCGACAGATCCCATTCCAAAATGCTGGAAGGCCCTGAAATCGAGGAGTTCTACAAGCGGCTGACCCACAGGAATGAGATCGAAGTGATCTACTCAAAATATGCCGGCAGCAAGGGGAAGATGAGTGTGGAGGATCTGGAGAACTTCCTGAGGATGGAGCAGCGTGAAGATGTGGGGCCGAACGAAGCCATCGCACTCATTCAGAAATACGAGCTGGATGAAGCTGGTGAGAGAGAGAGAGAGAGAGAGGAGAGAGAGAGAGAGAGAGAGAGAGAGAGAGAGAGAGAGAGAGAGAGAGAGAGATGGGGAGTGCACTGAGTGTTATTCCTTGTAAACTCATTCAGAAATACAAACTGGATGAAGCTGGTGAGAGAGAGAGAGAAGAGAGAGAGAGAGAGAGAGAGAGAGAGAGAGATGGGGAGTGCACTGAGTGTTATTCCTTGTGAACTCATTCAGAAATACAAACTGGATGAAGCAGGTGAGAGAGAGATTTTCAAAAGGAATTGGAATTGAAACTGCAATTTTTCTCAGTCCTGGAAGTCATTATCTTACAACTGATGCCTCTAAAAGGGAACAAGACTTTAGGGTCTTGAATCTCACTTTTAAACTGCAACACATTTCAAGAAGCTTAAGCAATCCAATCCCAAATATAACCTTAAAACCCATTTTTGAAAAGTGTCCTCATAAGAAACAAACATTTGTTTGGTGTGTAATAACATTATTATTGTTTATTCTTGACAGTGAAAACCCCAGGTATGGTACAGCATATTTAATAAACCTGGTAAACTATGGTAAAATACATAGTATAACTGAGAAAAGAACAGGAAAACTGCCAAAATCCCATGGGTGTGATGGACAGATTCACAGCCAGTCTGGAGTCTACTGCCCCGCATCGCTTAAAGCCGGTTTTGATAAATGAAATCAAGTTCATAATAATCCTAGACTGCTGTTTTATTTATTTATTTCTTGTTTGTTTATTTTTAGCAAAAGAAAAGAAGCTGATGAGCAGAGATGGCTTCCTGATGTACCTGCAGTCAAGTGACGGGCTGGTATTGAACCCCACACACACCCTGGTGTACCAGGACATGAGCCAGCCTCTCAACCATTACTTCATCTCTTCCTCGCACAACACCTACCTGATGGAGGACCAGCTCAAGGGACCCAGCAGCACCGAGGCCTACGTCAGGTACTGGAGCCAGCAGGCACGATTTCCACGGTAACGGGGACCACTTCATTCAACTCGGCGATGCAGTGAATGGAACCCGTTCTTTCATTTGTTTTTTATCAAAACAAGTTGTTTTTGTCTAATCGTGTCTCAAACATTTTCACGGCCTGCATTAAGTTCATTTTGAATTCGGTTTTCAGTTGCGTATTACTAAACAGTAAATAGATATGTAAAAAGACAAGCTATTGATATTACAAAATCTAATAAACAGTATTTTACATAGCTGGATATTTATCAATATAAGTCATCATCAAAATACATCTGAGATATAGGCATACTATTGTAATGGCAAACTGAACTTCATTGAACTGGTAATTGCATATCAATACTTCAGAATAAGGCATTGCAGTATTATGTTATCTGCACCTGGTCTGGTTGGTTTTAATATGTGTTCAATTCATATGGTCATGTCCTGGTCTTGTGCCTCCCAGGGCTCTTACAAAAGGGTGCCGCTGTGTTGAACTGGATTGCTGGGATGGACCCAACGGTGAACCTGTGATCTATCACGGGTACACCCTCACCTCCAAAATACTCTTCAAAGACGTCATCGAGACTGTGAAGGAGTACGCTTTCAAGGTGAGAAGAGACTAGGAAATGTTTAAAGCCGTCCAAGTGGTCAGTTTCCTGCTCGTGATACTCAAGTCTCAAATGTATTTCAAGAAGAAACCGTTTGAACAACAAGCGCTCAGTTCTTTGGGGTTGAGGATAACCTGTCGGTAGCAGAATCTTCGGACAATTAGGGGTGTGGATTTTGTGAGCGATTGAGATTCTTACTCTCAAAGAAATACCTTAAGTGTTCACTAGCCAGCACATTCTGCCGTTCGCTTTACACATTCATCGAATCACTTGCTACTTACTAGGTAATGTATTTAACATGTATTAATAAAATACTTGAGAGTGGTTTTATTTCAAGTACAGTCAACCCTCTTTACACCGCCAGGTAAGGGCCATGGGCAAAAATGGGCAACAAGCGAGGGTGGCGTTATAGTGAGAGTCAACAACAAATAAATAAATTAAAAAATCAATAAATCACACACACACACAACCTTCTATGTTTGCAATACATTCAAATGTTTTATTTTATTTTAGTAATACAATTACAGTATCTCCAGGCCATTTTAATAAAACATTAATCTTTTTTTAAACTACAATACTAGTTCTTAACACAACAGTACGTCTACTAGTGACGTTTTATCATCTTTTCCCATCTGTATGAATGATAAATTGTTATTTTGAGGAGCAGTTTATACTTAAAAAAATAAACACTCATTTAGTGTCAAATCACCCAAACAACAATTCCATTAAACCAAATGGATTTTTTTTTTACTGTACTGGTAATTAGAACTTTGCTGTTTGTGACATCACTGTAAGCCTGCTGAATACTATCCCCCATTGAACAATGCCATCTATTTATTTCACAAAGCAATTTGAGCTCAACAGGATTGTTTTTTAAGCAGTTAAAAAAACGTTGACTATGTACTGGCAAACACTTTTTTAAAAAGTAAAAAAAAAAAAAACTGATACTAAAGCATCATACAAAACTGATGCTTTAGTTTAAGTCAGCCTTAATTTGTGCAAAACTTGCACGTAAACAAACAAACCTCTTACCATACTTTTTTTTTTAACATTTACTGTGGATTATGAAAGTCACTTATTTTAGACTGCGTCAAGCCTTTTTCCGGTTAAACAAAACCTGTTCCATCAAGGTAAGCCATTTGTTTTTATCCATTAGAATGCCTCCAATTGTCCTTCGATTAACAGTAAATGCCTCACTTAGGCGAGAAAACATTTGCAATGTCTTGCTTTCTTATTTTCAGATGCATACGTGCAGATTTTTTTCTTTTGCTCTAAATGTAGGGTCGACTCGCCATTTTGTACTGTTCTTTCTGTTTTGTTTTGGGAGCGGGAGTGTTGATGACATTGGTATGAACATAAGAACAGAAGAAAGTTTACAAACGAGAGGAGGCCATTCAGCCCATCTTGCTCGTTTGGTTGTTAGTAGCTGATTGATCCCAGAATCTTGTCAAGCAGCTTCTTGAAGGATCCCAGGGTGTCAGCTTCAACAACATTACTGGGGAGTTGATTCCAGACCCTCACAATTCTCTGTGTAAAAAAGTGCCTCCTATTTTCTGTTATGAATTCCCCTTTATCTAATCTCCATTTTTGACCCCTGGTCCTTTTTTCTTTTTTCAGGTCGAAAAAGTCCCCTGGGTCGACATTGTCAATACCTTTTAGAATTTTGAATGCTTGAATCAGATCACCGCGTAGTCTTCTTTGTTCAAGACTAAATAGATTCAGTTATTTTAGCCTGTCTGTATACAACATGCCTTTTAAACCCAGGATAATTCTGGTCGCTCTTCTTTGCACTCTTTCTAGAGCAGCAATATCCTTTTTGTAACGAGGTGTATATTTTCACAATATATCCAAGCATCTTGTTGGCCTTTTTTATAGCTTCCCCACATTGTCAGGATGAAGACATTTCTGAGTCAACATAAGTTAACAACAAATTAGGAAAGCGAGTCAAAAGGTTAACTGCATAACTTTGTTGTTTTAATTGGCCATGATTATTTCGCTGGCGCTACAATGAGGGAAACTACAATGCTTATATTTAAGTTTGCTTGGCTTGGGAAGTTGGCGGGTGGCGGACAGTGGGGTGGCGATATAACGGGTACAAATAGCACTGTTTTATATTTGTGACATTTGTTCTGAGAGAATAGCTGGCGGTATGCAAGGGTAATAAAATGGGGCGGTATAACGCGGGACAACTACTGATGAACTCAACACTAGTCCCTATTTTCCAGGTCGCTGTGTAAGAGACGTCCTGGTGCAGTGACTCAGGTTATTGGGAGTATCGGAGTGTGGAAGTATATGGAGGCCTTCTGTACATCTGTATGTCAGACTTATATTTGTATATGAGCACGTGGTGGATGCAGGTCGTACTGTCCTCTGCTTTTCCGTGATGCTGCGACAGATCTGGCTTTGCATTGTCAGTGATGGGGGTTGTTTGTCACCTACATGCTTGTTTCCTGTTTATGATGAGCTTTTTCCCGTATTTCTCGCTTCCTATAGAATTCCGAGTACCCAGTGATCCTGTCCTTGGAGACTCACTGCAGTATGGACCAGCAGAAGGTGATGGCCCATCACATGAAGACAATCCTGGGGAGCATGCTGCTGACCGCACCCCTGGATGGCAAAATGCCAACCCACTTCCCTTCCCCTGAGGTGAGACCCTTGCAGTCTGTATATACTGTACCACACTGTGACAGGATGCGAGTGCAGTAAGTACAATGTCCAAACCAGATTCTCCCAAAATGTCTGTGATTTATTTAATAAAGTCCAGAAATATATATATCGCGTCGCCATGGTTTCTCCAATAGAGGGCTGCCCCGCAGCTGACTGCAATGGAATCGTACTGAGTACTTGCAGCTACGCACCCCTCCTCATATGGTCACCTTCCGGTTTCCACCTACCACCGAGGTGGCAGATCTAGGAGGCAGCGTACCCTCACCTTTACACAGCACCCTTTCTAGTTGGGAGGGAGATTTACAGCATTGATCTTTCTCTCTTTATCACACGCTTATCTATTTAACCAGGCTAGAACCCCTGAAATATACATCTCATTTACTAGGGCAGGAGAAGGAGGCAGCAAGAAATAACATTATAAAATCAACGGTAAAAAGAGATCATTCATTCAACAGGACAAAAACACTTGGTCATAAAAACAGGAATACCTCAATCCAGTATGTCCCTGCTGTACGCCAGAGCTCGTCTCCTTCTCCATAGCCTTCACCTGCTTTTTGGCTTGTCTAACGGGGAGGGCAGCTATCCTGCCCCCCTGCCCATGGCTTGCCTATGGCCAGTCTCTCCACTTATCTGCGAGCTAATTTATGGGCAGGGGTACCTTGAAAGGTGAGGCCAAAGAACGTAGTGTGAAAATTTGTATAATGTAGTAGTGTTGGGTAATCTAGTCTGAACTTTAATAAATAATATATTGCATGAGTTTACTGACTGAACCAGTGTGGTTCTGAAGTGTGGTCAATGCTCAGGTAATACATGTTTTTCAAACATTTCTGTAACATCATCATTAAGAACATCTTCTTGTTTGTAATCTGAGCTAAGGACCTGAAATAAACCTTCTTTACAGCAGAAATCCCACAATTCCCCCCACATCCCTGAGGACTTGGGTATTGAAGTGAAGGGCTGGATTCTCAAAGCTGTTCATTCCAAACCGTCATCAGTTTAATACAGGAAAAACAAAGCTGTTCACTTCAAACCATCATAAGCACCACTTTAATACAGGAAAAATGCACCCAATAAAGATACAGAACCTGAAAAACACAACTCTGATATTGAATGGGGGGTCTGTAACATTGTCAAGGTGTTTCCTGTTGGTTTCAGAACTGTAATTGGTGTTTTCTTTTCCTTTCAGACAACAATTGTGCTAATGACAATATGGATTAAATAGCTATGGGAATTTAGAGCAATATACAGTGAAGATTCCTTTTATTATTTTTTCTGTTTTCAACTTCTAAAAAACGGTCTGGCTAAGGTTGTTTAGTAGAATTTCAATGTTCTCAACAAACAAACCGAATGCTCAAGCTCAGGGGAGTTTACTAAATGGAAGGAAATTCCTTCACTCAAAGAAATTGAAGTAAATAGTTTGTCTCTTCAGCTGTACCGTGTGAACCTGCCTTTAAAGCACTGAAACATGATAAACATGCGTTTCCTGATGTTGACATAGACAGTTCATTGATAAGGCTTGTCTTCCTCCTGCCACTTGTCTTCCTTCAGCCAGTTTGTTGAAGCCTGCGCTGGCAGTGTGTAGGAAGGCCTGTTAGACCCAAGCCGTCCCGCCCTGTCCATTTCACACGGGACTTCATAACTTTCACAGTGCTGTGAACCTCCCAAGCCATCCCGCCTTGTCCATTTCACACGGGCGCTTCATAGCTATAACCCTTTCAGTCCTGAATTATTGTAGTCGAGCTGGTAGAATACATTCCTTTATTGAGTATACATGAGAACAGTACACACTCATTTTTTTTTCTCATATATTTCTACATTAGCTCAGACTGTGATATAGGAGTCCCGTGAGGTTCCAACGTGATTTCCAACGGGATATGTTATTATTTAGCGCTAATATTCAGTAAATGGATTGAATTTGGGGTGCTACTGAACTTACTGGGCGTCCTGGCCTTTTAAAATCATTTGCATGCTTCTGAAGTGGGACAATCTTCTGTTCAGGGATAACCAAGATGATTAGGAAGCAGGGTCTGAGTGGGGTAAATGGGGCAGAAGCGTCCCAATAAATACAGATTCACTGTATTTTCACTAAGTGGCGTTTTTGTTTCCAAGTCACTGAACAGCTCATGATGCTGTGGTTGTGCATGTGTTCAGCAGTGCTGGTGCACGCAATAGTGACATGAACATGTGAATGAAGGGCATGTTGTCTGCATTCTCTGCAGCAGCTGAAGGGGAAGATCCTGGTGAAGGGGAAAAAGCTGCAGTTGCAGGATCACAGTATGACGAGCCCCGAGAGCCTGCAGGGGGAGGAGAAGGAGTCTGTGTCAGAGGAGGATGAGGCTGCAGACCTGCCAGAGGTGAAGGACAAGCCAAAGGTACAGTGCACTCCCGCTCCCCCATGGAAGGCACTCTGCACCTGGATCTGTTTCTCACACTGTCTGTCCTCTCCCTGCAGAAATCCAAACTGAAACTGGCCAGGGAGCTCTCGGACTTGGTCGTTTTCTGCAAAAGCGTTCATTTCCCTGACTTTGAGACCGCCAGGGAGACCCAGGCTTTCTACGAGATGTCTTCCTTCGGAGAGAGCAAGGCATTCAAGTTAGCTGAGGAGTCGGGTAAGAGAGACTCCCTATTTATACGCTGGTATTACGCTTATTCAGAGAGGGCAAGGCATTCAAGTTAGCTCAGGAGTCGGGTAAGAGAGACTCCCTATTTATACGCTGGTATTAAGCTTATTCAGAGAGGGCAAGGCATTCAAGTTAGCTCAGGAGTCGGGTAAGAGAGACCAAGCAAAGCGGTAAATGTATCCGAAATATACCTTGGACATTTACCAGTAAATCTCAAGAATAGCTGAGTGCCCTTGGCTAATGACTGAATGTCTCGCTTTCGCGCATTATAAGGCTTCTGGAGTCGTGTGTCACTCCAAGTGCCACAAAATGCTGCAATAAGTAGCTAGATATATCTATTCACTGCCTGTCTTTGTGAGGTTTTGTGTCATAACCAAAGTGTGATTTTCTGTTAAACTAAGGTCCTAAATTATTTAATTTGCATTTAACAGAATGTTATTTTTCATCAAACTGCTATGTATTTGGAGTACAATATCCTTCAACACCATTGTGAATTTTGAATTGTGAAAACTGTTTCTGTTGTTTATTATTATTTATTACTTAGCTGACACCCTTATCCAGGGCGACTTACAATTGTTCCAAGATATCACATTATTTTTACATACAATTACCCATTAATACAGTTATTTTTTTTTATATACTGGAGCAATCTAGGTAAAGTACCTTGCTCAAGGGTACAGCAGCAGTGTTCCCACCAGGGATTGAACCCATGACCCTCTGGTCAAGAGTCCAGAGCCCTAACCACTATTCCACCCGACTGCCCATGAATTGTTGTATATGCAAATTTACCAGAATGTATGTTGTTCTACATACAGTAAGTGGATCACAATACTGTTCAGTACTGTTCAGTACAAATTGCTCAATTGTGTGTTACTGAAAGCTCATTAATGATTATTTTCTTAATGGACATACATTAATGTTTAAAAAAATATATTTTTTCATGTTGACATTTACCGTTAAAACTTAAGATTGACCAGATTCCGACTTTTACCGTAACATATACAACAGGTGGCTGTGTGGGCCAGTGGTTAAAGAAACGGGCTTGTAACCGGGGGGTTCCCGGTTCAAATCCCGGCTCAGCCACTGACTCACCGTGTGACCCAGAGCAATTCGCTTTACCTGCTTGTGCTCTGTCTTTTGGGTGAGACGTTGCTGTAAGTGACTTTGCAGCTGATGTTCACACACGTTAGTCTCTGTAAGTCACCTGGGATAAAGGAGTCTGACAAATAAACAAATAATAATACAAAATCCAGAAAGCATAAAGTTTTATATCTTTGCACAGTTAAAAAAAATAGTAACTTAACTGGTTTTGCTTTTGATCTTTTCAGCGAATAGCTTTGTTATTCACAACACCAGGCAGCTGAGCAGGACCTACCCTAGAGGCACACGGACCGACTCCTCCAATTACAATCCTGTAGACTTGTGGAATGCAGGCTGTCAGATAGGTACAGTGAACACGTCTCCTCCAATTACAATCTTGTAGACTTGTGGAGCGCAGGCTGTCAGATAGGTACAGTGAGCTCCAGCGGACTGCACAGCATTGTGTTGTAAACCCACTCTTGTGATTCCCTCGCTGTGGTCACATTTTAAACCAAGGGAACAGCGGCACTACAGTAACAGCTCTGTTCATTAGCCTATGCGCAGGGAGCATTTATCGTTCTCCTAATGCTGCCTAAATACAGCCCAGGATTTGAGTTGTCTTGAGTTGGGCTGTTCCAGTGGTGTTACTCACCCCCCCCCCCCCCCTCTCTCTCTATCATATGCAGTTGCCTTGAACTTCCAGACCTCTGATAACAGCATGGATCTGAACCAGGGCAAGTTCCAGCAGAATGGATTTAGCGGCTACATTCTCAAACCGAGGTTCATGCGAGATGGGCAGACGCAGTTCAACCCCACGTCCATCACGCAAGGGGAGTGGCTGACTCCCAAGAAACTCCATGTGATGGTAAGAGCTGTGCAGAGAGGGAAGCGAAGTGTCCCGCAGCGGATTCCATGAAGTTAATTGGTGACACATGGGGCGTGGCCGTGTCAGTGTTATGAATTGAGGTAAAGCAGGAATACTTTGTTAGGCTATAAGGATGAGACCATGGCCATATGTCAGATCTGAACAATGTTTACCATTTATTAATTTCAAATCCCCACATTACATTCTGCATTGAACACTATTGTTTAGATACAATACATGCCACTAGTTTTAACAGAGATAGGCAACTGATCAGATTACCTGAACCCCTGGAGAGAGCCCTCAGACTGATACACTGATGGTCCCGATGATCTGGCGGTATTGGAAGCTTCTCTGTCTGTCTCCTCTATGCCTGGTATTTATACTGTAGTAACTCGGAGCATACGTGACTACAGTGTGTTTCTGTTATCTTACTAATTCTAATAGAAACGAGTTATTCAGCTGTTACTCCACTCGGGTGCAACCAACCACTAACTACTCTCTCTTACAAGGGTACTGTGGTTAACTGTTTACCATATTTCTCCTTCCCATACATTTTATGCTTTATTACTCTACATCTAAGGCCAAGTGAGTCCCTCCCTTAGCAGCTCTGATTATTCCACTGTCACCTCCAGCAAACTGGTTTATCATTAGCAACACATTTCATTTCATACATACTCATTTGAACTCTACAGCTGTGGTCAGATTAAAAGAGAACAAAGCCAAAAGAGGAGTTGTGGCAATTTATGGTTTATTTGTTTGGCTTGACTGACTAAAAGAAGATTTTGTTTCAGTTTTGCACTAGCTTTATGACTCCTTGTCACAATAACGCTGTGTGTTTTTTAATTGTTTTCATACAGATCATATCCGGCCAGCAGCTGCCCAAGGAGAACAAGAATAAGAACAATTCCGTTGTGGACCCGCTGGTCCGAATCGAGATCTCTGGGGTACCGTGTGACGTGTGTTCAGCGGAGACGGAACACATTGAAGATAATGGTAAGGATTCCTCACAATCAGGAACTGACACACTGTTTATACTATAGGAAGTTATACAAGCTCGTTGTAACAGAGTAAACCGGTTTGTGCTTCAGTTACACAGTTAAGAGAGCGCTGATGCTTTTCCTCATGTCATGTATAACATTACAAAGATACAGTATGAGGAACACACCAGTGCCTTACATTTTGCATTAGTTAATAGCATTTCCTCGTGTTCTTAAATAATCGGTTTGATCAGGGGTAGTCGAGAGGCGGTCTGGGGTCCAAATCTAGAAAGGCAGGGCATTTTGAATGAACCACCCCAAGTGCTTTTCCGATCTCTGTTGTACCTGCATTGCCAATATGGTTTGTGAGGGGATGTCTGAACGAACGCTCTTTCTAAACACGTGCATGTCCATGTGTGTCTGCGTTACTCCGTCCAGTTCACCTGACTCACAAAAGCACACAATATTGTTGTTCTCTATTCACTTTGCAAGCAATCTCGGAACTCCAGCCCTCACAGATTACTCAAATTCTATATTGTAATATCCCCTGGTCCAGATGTGCTGTGGGCAAAGCTTAGCAACAAGTATGGCGGTGTCATGGTGATGAAAATTGTCAACGTTTTGCAGTTCAAGTCCGCCGTACAACATCTGTAGATTTGCATTGTGTGTGTGCAGGTAATGTAATATAACAGTTTTCTATTCTGGCCAATGCAAATATTTGCAGCTGCCTTTGCTGTTACTGAGATTAAATCCTGAAACGATTCACTAGGAATTTGAACAATGATGTAAATTCTACTGATTTAGAGAACCACATGCAAATGATATCGGCCACATGCAGAACCTTATCTAAACCACATGGATGCAAACATATCTTGTATTGGAAATACAGCTCATTTGTAACTTGCACACCTGCTTTGTTTTATTAACATGTGAAGGTAAAATAAGAAGCTGCACACATCAGCCAGTGCAATGCCCCGTGCCTCTGTGTTTGAGAGGCTGTTCTCGGTTACTGTCTCGGATCTGCTTGCTTTGTTGCATGTCATTCTGAAGTGCTTTTCTCAGATTGCTGCAGGTTGTGTTTGCACAAAGCAATCAGGAAAATGGTTTGTAATGAGCAGTTCGTACCTTACACAAATAAAGGCGTGTTCTAGTTAAACACCCAATACAGCAATCTGGAATTACCTGTTGGTTGGGATCACTTGCAATGTGTCTGAATAGTATCAAGCAGCATCATCAACGCTGTACATGTGTGTGTGTGGTTTTAACATTCTCAATACAGTCCTTTTGCACAAATTCAAGTTTTTTTCTTCAGTTTATTTCAGGTGTTCCATGAGTCAGGCATTCCAATGCCATGTGTTCTACTGGTTAGGATGTTCTGTCAGTTGGGGGCCAGGCCTAGCTGACTATCGGCACCATTAATTTGTTCCTCTCTCTTTCACAAATGAAAAACAGAAACAACCAATATTAACAGTGATACTGTGGGGATGCTGACTATTAGAATCCCTGCACAGTATATCACTGAAGGGGCAGAGAACTGTGACCAATTCAAATGAAATCCTGTTCAGGGATTTTAAATATAGCAATTCCTCATCAAGGGCTGCACCATCTTTGTTTCTTTATTTTTTTGCACACTGTGCTTGTATTCCACTTTGCTATGGATAACTATGGTAAGTGTTTAGAAAGGTCACGGACAGGGAAACCGGGATGTACTGCAGCTTTCATTCCATTGCTATCATCTTCTCCTTCACTCTAGGGTTTAACCCGAGCTGGAACAAGAACTTCCAGTTTGATATCAGTGTCCCGGAGCTGGCCCTCGTCCGCTTTGTGGTGGAAGACCACGATGTTGCTTCTCGAAATGACTTTGTGGCGCAGTACACACTACCACTCATGAGTTTACAGAACGGTGAGTTCATTACAGGAGGGGGGGGGGATGCAGTACACACTACCATTCATGAGTTTACAGAACGGTGAGTTCATTACAGGAGGTGTGGGGGGGGGTGCAGTACACACTACCATTCATGAGTTTACAGAACGGTGAGTTCATTACAGGAGGGGGGGGGGGGTGCAGTACACACTACCATTCATGAGTTTACAAAACGGTGAGTTCATTACAGGAGGGGGGGGGGGATGCAGTACACACTACCATTCATGAGTTTACAAAACGGTGAGTTCATTACAGGAGGGGGGGGATGCAGTACACACTACCATTCATGAGTTTACAGAACGGTGAGTTCATTACAGGAGGTGTGGGGGGGGGGTGCAGTACACACTACCATTCATGAGTTTACAGAACGGTGAGTTCATTATAGGAGGTGTGGGGGGGGGTGCAGTACACACTACCATTCATGAGTTTACAGAACGGTGAGTTCATTACAGGGGGGGGGGGGTGCAGTACACACTACCATTCATGAGTTTACAGAACGGTGAGTTCATTACAGGAGGTGTGGGAGGTGGGGGTGCAGTACACACTACCATTCATGAGTTTACAAAACAGTGAGTTCATTACAGGAGGGGGGAGTGGTGCAGTACACACTACCATTCATGAGTTTACAGAACGGTGAGTTCATTACAGGAGGTGTGGGGGGGGGGGTGCAGTACACACTACCATTCATGAGTTTACAGAACAGTGAGTTCATTACAGGAGGGGGGGTGCAGTACACACTACCCTTCATTACAGGAGGGTTGGTGCAGTACACACTACCCTTCATTTCAGGAGGGTTGGTGCAGTACACATTACCCTTCATTTCAGGAGGGGGGGGGGGGGTGCTTTTATGAGTTTACAGTACGGTGAGTTCATTACAGGAGGGGGTTTTGGGTAACATGCATTTTGAGGATTTTAAGCCCTGTATCTTGGAATATGCTTTTACAGCAGGGGTGGCCCTTCCATTTCCACTCCTGGTCTTTGTTCCAACCCTGTTCTAGATTGTTTAATTGAACCAATTGAAACCCTCCATCCAGCCCCTGCACTAGTTCATGATCTCGTTGTACCTGTTAAACCTGGAGTGACTGGCCCTCCAGGCCCCCTGCTTTACAGAGTCATTAATACAACTTCTCAGTAAGCTGGATCTAGATGTGTGTGTCTCTCTCTCTCTGCAGGATACCGCCACGTTCCTCTACTGACGAAGGAAGGGAACCCCATTGCTTCCTCCTCCATCTTCATACACATCATGGTCGTCGACCAGTAGAAACAGCTTCAAACGAAAAACCTTAAAAACCAAATCCTTTTACAATCGAGACATTTTTTAATTCATGTTGGGTTTTTTAAAAAAAAGAAAAGATCATATTTTATGTTAACCCTAGTTTTATCTTCTGTGATTGAACATTTAGAAGTGTCGTCTTTATTCTTAATGACACATTTAAGGAGTTTTTTAGTATTTTAATAGTGCTCATAGCTGGGATTATCAATGCAATAGAATGACTTTGGTCAGGGGTGCCGCCGCAGTGAGTTACAATAAGGAATACACAGGAAGCTTGCGGCTAGTGAGATGTAGTTTGTCTTCTTCCAAATTGTGAATTGGAAGAGAAAATGTCTTACACAAATTAATTTTGATTGTCAGTGATTAATCATTATAGGTTCATTCAGTTTCATTTGATATTTTTAAACTGTTCATCTTTCTTACGTTTTACTAAAAAGGGTCTAGGCAACTTCATCAACCCATAGAATCAGTTTTTTGTTTTTTCTACATTTGAATTCTGACACTGTCAAAGTGACTCTTGTGCCTACTAGCATTCGGTGCTTTGGCACTGAAAAAATCCAATGTATAAGGAAACTGCAGCTTTTTGCTGTGTATTTCAGATGTGTACGACTGACTAAGAGAATAAATTAGGATCTACAGTGGTAGCCAAATCCAACTATTCACCTGTCGCAAACATGCTGCAACTTGGCAATTCAGATTGCAAACCACCATTGAATCATCTGCACTTAATTAGCAGAACATGCATGACATAAAACAGCAGGGGGCGCTGTGAACTAGAAGACTAAGCTTTAAAAACGATTGTGCATTTTGTCAGAGCAGCTAAACTGCACATGGTTTGGAGTTGTGCTTAAGGGCATGATGTTTAAACAGGCCTTTAGTGAAACAGTCGTTTGATACAATTTGCAAAAAGAAGTGCCGAGAAGAGCTTGAAGCCTGAAGTGCCTCAGCCGTTCGAGAGAGCGTCCCTCCTGTGTGGTACAGCACAGTCAGTGCCTTTGTTAAACTGTAGAACAACAGTGACACCTGGTGGTGAGAGTACAATCACTAATAGAACTGGAAGATTTTATATATATATATATATATATATATATATATATATATATATATATATATATATATATAAGAGATGTGCTGCAGTGTTGGAAATATCAGTTGCTAATTTAAGTATAAATTAAAACTGAGCTTGAGAACGAACAATGGAAGTGTCTGAATTTGTTCGTTTCAGAGAAACCGCTTGGCTGTGTATTGAGGTGAAACGGGTAGAAGACTATGTGCTCCAGGTTGCCAGCCTCGGTCTCCGAACACTATCCTCCTTTCAGACTCCTGTTTGACAGGGCGGGGTTTGGATTTCAAATCAATCTGTTGTGTATTTTCTTCCTCATGCATTCACAATGTTTCCAGTATTTTGAAAAACACTGTTCCTTGTTATTAAATATCTTGACATACAAAGTGTGGTTGGTTATTTTTTCAATGTATAGATACAAGTTTGTGTTTGAACCGTGCTGACACTACTGCAACCACCATCTCTGCTATCAAAGGACCCACCTCACTGAAAGAACACAGTTACTGCTAATAGTTTATATATATATATATATATATATATATATATATATATATATATATATATATACACACTCGTATCTATGGCTTTGTCACGTTATCACTTTTCATGTTCTCTTTTATTATATTATTTGCTCTGCACACACTCTTAACTCAGGGGAGACGTTAAGGAGGACAGAGATGTTTAAAACTCCTAGTGGTTTATGTTCGAGCACTGGACGAGCGGTGTGTCCTTAAAACCTTTTATTTAATCAAAAAAATCACTCAGACTCATTTATTCAAAGTTTTACGAATCAGAGCAACATCAGCGCTCCTTCGTTTTATTAAAATGCGTTTAATATTGGTTTAGTAGTTTGCGCATACTACCAAAACCCGAAAACATGTAACAATAATTAGCAATCCTAAGTTTATTACAAGTTTCAGCATTTAATACTTCAATAACATAATTCAATTATATGTATTCAGTGCAGCCCTCAGGCTGGATAAGCACAAAGCCTACAAGCACCCACTGCTATGTTTTAGCACATTCAATATAACACTCTCAATACTAAAACATAGTTTCAAAACCTCATAGCAATATAACCAATACATGCAAGATACAATATTACCATTAATATGCTTACCTCCTATTATAAGGAAGAGTAGCGTGAACAAAAGAGAAGGACTGTCCTGTAGAGATCTGCAAAGGATGGACCACGTAGCTCTGCCAAGCTTGATTGTGGTGGTTTTAGTGTGATCAGCCCAGGGTTTTTATACAATTTTTGTCCCATTGAAAGCAATGGGAGGCCCCAATTAGCTCCAATCATCAATCTATATTGACAGTCCTTATCTCTTGGCAAACAGTAATCTCTAAAGAATTCAACCAACTCTTCAGACTCAATTGGAGTCAAAATTCCGGCTTCTTCCCACCAAAGAGGCCTTCCATCGGTTAATACAAATCTTCTCCAAGGGCAGGTTGATAGAGAGTTCAAGAAGACAGGTCACATAGAGTTTACTCTCCTAAAACCTATCTCCTGCTTATAAAGTTATTCTTCAATATTTTTTCAATCTTTTTATTTTGTATTTTAAACACAACATCTTTTTATGCTGCGTCTTTTAACTTCAGAGTCAAACTAGTACCTTACTCCTTATAGCGTATGGCTGCTAACCTTATTACTTTCTGCTAGTAGCAGCATAGCAGCAATATCACAATAACAATTTATTTAACTTTTCTGTTCCCTTTCTGTGGTGTATCTTCTAAAATGCTTATTTTTCTTGAATTAGAGGCTGCTTTTTACTCTAGGTTGTTCTTACTCACCCACTTATTTTAAAGCTAAATTACAAGCAGAAACCGACTCAAAGTGAGATCCTTTAGTCCCTTTCTGTCTTTCTCTTTCCCTTAAGAATACTCCTAACTCCTTTTCCCTTTATATTCAGAAGTTATCATTCTTGAATGTAAGCACACAGTAATTCTTTTCATTGAATTAGGACTCAGTTTTTAACTATGCTCATCTTGATAGAAAACAGCTTCAGGTATGCTATCATATTAAGCAAAGTGAATCATATGATCTTATACATAAAAATTGTTCATAGTATTTCATACTAACAATAATTATCACTACCTATGATGATATGTTACCACAACAATCTATACCTTTTAAAACAAGCATATTAACATACATCTATTAGTACAGCATTATTCTGTAGTCAAGCTGAAAAGTCTTAACAGAGATTTCAGCACTAAATTCTGGGAATCGTGCCAATTTTAATAAGAGACTGCTCAAGGCCGGCCAGTGTATCAAGTTGTACCAGATTCTGTTATACGGTCTTACAGAGAGAGTACTTTACAGTATTTGTTACAGACTAAAGATTATTCAAACATTACAAATGGTTACAGCACATATCATCTCATTAATACATTTCATTTTTAAATCATCCAGTCCATGTCCAATGTTTCAGCTCGTTCCCAGCAGGACTCCACTTCTGTCTTGGGTTCAGCTCGGGTCGGCTCTGCAAACACCACAATACCTATTTTGCTCTACATTATTAGTGGGCAGACTTAATACAACTGAATCTGAATCAATCGAGGAGCCGTGAACTCTAGCCACTGAAATTCTCCATGCAAAGGAATCCAATTTCTTACTACACATAATAACTGGTTCGGGGTCACCCGTGACAGCTTGACCATTCCATTTGAAGATAAGAAATAAGGCATTTGGCCCATCTTGCTCGTTTGGTTGTTAGTAGCTTATTGATCCCAGAATCTCATCAAGCAGCTTCTTGAAGGATCCCTGGGTGTGAGCTTCAACAACATTACTGGGGAATTGATTCCAGACTCCTACAATTGACTGTGTAAAAAAAGTACCTCCTATTTTCTGTTCTGAATACCCCTTTATCTAATTTACATTTGTGATCCCTGGTCCTTGTTTGTTTTTTCAGGTCGAAAAATTCCCCTGGGTCGACATTGTCAATACCTTTTAGAATTTTGAATCCTTGAATCAGATCGCCGCATAGTCTTCTTTGTTCAAGACTGAATAGATTAAATTCTTTTAGCCTGTCTGCATATGACATGCGTTTTAAACCAGGAATAATTCTGGTCGGTCTTTGCAGTATTTCTAGAGCAGCAATATGCTTTTTGTAGCAAGGTGACCAGAACTGAATACTCTAGATGAGATCTTATTTATGAATCCCTGGATTTAAATACAACACTTTTCACACTATATCTGAGCATCTTGTTGGCCTTTATTTTTATAGCTTCCCCACATTGTCTAGATGAAGACATTTCTGAGTCAACATATACTCCTAGGTCTTTTTCATAGATTCATTCTTTATCTCCCATATGGTATTTATAATATACATTTTTATTGCCTGCGTGCAGTACCTTACACTTTTCTATATTAACTGTAATTTGCCATGTGTCTGACCAGTTCTGAATGCTTTCTAGATAATTTTGAATGACCTTTGCTGCTGCAACAGTGTTTGTCGTCTGCAAATTTAACAAGGTTGCTTGCTACACCAGAATCTAAATCATTAATGTAGATTAGGAATAGCAGAATACTTAGCCCTGTGGTACTCCACTGGTTACCTCGCTCCATTTTGAGGTTTCTCCTCTAATCAGTACTTTCTGTTTTCTACATGTTAACCACTCCCTAATTCATGTGCATGCATTTCCTTGAATACCTACTGCGTTCAGTTTGATAATTAATGTTTTATGCAGGACTTCTAGCTAAACCATGTCATATGCTTTGCAGTTATCCATTGTCGATGTTGCATCCTCAAAAAAATCAGGCAGGTTAGTTAGACATGATCTCCCTTTCCTAAAACCATGCTGACTGTCTCCCAGGATACTGTTACCATATACAGTGCCTTGCGAAAGTATTCGGCCCCCTTGAACTTTGCGACCTTTTGCCACATTTCAGGCTTCAAACATAAAGATATGAAACTGTAATTTTTTGTGAAGAATCAACAACAAGAGGGACACAATCATGAAGTGGAACGAAATTTAATGGATATTTCAAACTTTTTTAACAAATAAAAAACTGAAAAATTGGGCGTGCAAAATTATTCAGCCCCCTTAAGTTAATACTTTGTAGCGCCACCTTTTGCTGCGATTACAGCTGTAAGTCGCTTGGGGTATGTCTCTATCAGTTTTGCACATCGAGAGACTGAAATTTTTGCCCATTCCTCCTTGCAAAACAGCTCGAGCTCAGTGAGGTTGGATGGAGAGCATTTGTGAACAGCAGTTTTCAGTTCTTTCCACAGATTCTCGATTGGATTCAGGTCTGGACTTTGACTTGGCCATTCTAACACCTGGATATGTTTATTTGTGAACCATTCCATTGTAGATTTTGCTTTATGTTTTGGATAATTGTCTTGTTGGAAGACAAATCTCCGTCCCAGTCTCAGGTCTTTTGCAGACTCCATCAGGTTTTCTTCCAGAATGGTCCTGTATTTGGCTCCATCCATCTTCCCATCAATTTTAACCATCTTCCCTGTCCCTGCTGAAGAAAAGCAGGCCCAAACCATGATGCTGCCACCACCATGTTTGACAGTGGGGATGGTGTGTTCAGGGTGATGAGCTGTGTTGCTTTTACGCCAAACATAACGTTTTGCATTGTTGCCAAAAAGTTCGATTTTGGTTTCATCTGACCAGAGCACCTTCTTCCACATGTTTGGTGTGTCTCCCAGGTGGCTTGTGGCAAACTGTAAACGACACTTTTTATGGATATCTTTAAGAAATGGCTTTCTTCTTGCCACTCTTCCATAAAGGCCAGATAGATTGTGCAGTATACGACTGATTGTTGTCCTATGGACAGAGTCTCCCACCTCAGCTGTAGATCTCTGCAGTTCATCCAGAGTGATCATGCGCCTCTTGGCTGTCTGATCAGTCTTCTCCTTGTATGAGCTGAAAGTTTAGAGGGACGGCCAGTTCTTGGTAGATTTGCAGTGGTCTGATACTCCTTCCATTTCAATATTATCGCTTGCACAGTGCTCCTTGGGATGTTTAAAGCTTGGGAAATCTTTTTGTATCCAAATCCGGCTTTAAACTTCTCCACAACAGTATCTCGGACCTGCCTGGTGTGTTCCTTGTTCTTCATGATGCTCTCTGCGCTTTAAACGGACCTCTGAGACTATCACAGTGCAGGTGCATTTATACGGAGACTTGATTACACACAGGTGGATTCTATTTATCATCATTAGTCATTTAGGTCAACATTGGATCATTCAGAGATCCTCACTGAACTTCTGGAGAGAGTTTGCTGCACTGAAAGTAAAGGGGCTGAATAATTTTGCACGCCCAATTTTTCAGTTTTTTATTTGTTAAAAAAGTTTAAAATATCCAATAAATTTCGTTCCACTTCATGATTGTGTCCCACTTGTTGTTGATTCTTCACAAAAAATTACAGTTTCATATCTTTATGTTTGAAGCCTGAAATGTGGCAAAAGGTCGCAAAGTTCAAGGGGGCCGAATACTTTCGCAAGGCACTGTAGGTAATTTTCCATTTTGGATCTTATTATAGTTTCCATAAGTTTACATATAATAGAAGTCAGGCTTATTGGTCTGTAGTTACCTGGTTCGGTTTGGTCTCCCTTTAACACTTATGCCTCAGTTATTTAAAACGGAATAGGAACAGGTTGACATAAAAACTTGTGAAAAGTAATAATTTAATATATTTGGTATTTTTTTCTCTTTATCTATGATGTTGCCATTTGTATTCCTTAGACATTCTACTTCCTCCTTGAATGTTCTTTTGCTGTTATAATATTAGAAAAACTTTTTGGAATTGTTTTTAGCCCCCTTGGCTATGAGAGTGTGGCGTGTGTGAGATTACACTGAAATTCTGGGCTGTGTCATGCTGCTGCCTATAATTGCATCAGGTCACAAGATGCTTTTTAAAGCCATTTCTGTGTAATTATAAGAGCAGGAATCACTGGTAAGCACCCCATTTTATTATAAGATTATTCATGCCCTGTAAAGCACTACCAAACACCCTGAAACGATTACCACACATGTTCTTGCATTTACAGTGTTCACTCCCCCTGTATTTAGTTTGTTCCCTTATGGAATCAATACATTGGGGGGAGAATATGAAGAGATATGCAGGCAGACTCAACTCCCCTGAGCAGCACTGGGAGTCAGAGGAGCCCTCTGGCACTACCACCAAGCCCATTAACTCTACACTCATTCGGATAAGGGCTCAACTCTCCTGAGCAGCACTGAAAGTGAGAGGGCTCCTCTGACTCCACCACCAAGCCCATTAACTCTATATTCATTCGGATAAGGGCTCAACTCCCCTGAGCAGCACTGAGTGCCAGAGGGCTCCTCTGACTCCACCACCAAGCCCATTAACTCTATATTCATTCGGATAAGGGCTCAACTCTCCTGAGCAGCACTGAAAGTGAGAGGGCTCCTCTGACTCCACCACCAAGCCCATTAACTCTATACTCATTCGGATAAGGGCTCAACCCTCCTGAGCAGCACTGAGTGCCAGAGGGCTCCTCTGACTCCACCACCAAGCCCATTAACTCTGTATTCATTCGGATAAGGGCTCAACTCTCCTGAGCAGCACTGAGTGCCAGAGGGCTCCTCTGACTCCACCACCAAGCCCATTAACTCTATACTCATTCGGATAAGGGCTCAACTCCCCTGAGCAGCACTGAGTGCCAGAGGGCTCCTCTGACTCCACCACCAAGCCCATTAACTCTATATTCATTCGGATAAGGGCTCAACTCTCCTGAGCAGCACTGAAAGTGAGAGGGCTCCTCTGACTCCACCACCAAGCCCATTAACTCTATACTCATTCGGATAAGGGCTCAACTCTCCTGAGCAGCACTGAGTGCCAGAGGGCTCCTTTGACTCCACCACCAAGCCCATTAACTCTACCCTCTGGAGCTTGACAGCGATTTAAACTACTTTTTATACTCTCCTTGCATTTCACAAATCATATCATTATACATGGTGTGAATCTCTACAGTGGACACAGCAATTGTACAGTGCAGAAAACCTAGTCTGTCTGATGGCTCAATGAACACTCGTGACCAGTTGTTGCCCCTTTGTGGGCAGTTGTTAACATTACATTTACTGCAGCCTGTGTTACACATCTCGAATGAATGACAAAACTACAGATCAATGTGTGTGACGGATATAGAAAGCAAATGCAACTCTTGTGGAAAAGCAACTTGCTCAATATCGTTTTTATGTGTGTATGTTGTATAATGCTTAGATTACTAACTACTGTCCATTAAACTGTTTTCTTTGCAGTGAGGTAGTTTGAGAAATGACCACTAGGGGTGTCACAGTTGCAAAGGGAACATGAATTAGAGCAGTAGTTCCCAGGCCGGTCCAGGGGACCCCCTGTATCTGCTGGGTTTCATTCCAGCTGAGCTCTCAATTACTGAACGATACCCCTCATTGAAGTGAGCATTTATAACAGAGGAGGTGTTAAGTTTGAATATAAGACAGTAAAGTGTAAACTGGATTCAATAACTGTAATATACAGTGGACTATAATTATAATTCAGAAATATAATTAAATTGGTGGCCTCTTCTTTACCTGCTTGTAGCAGAGCGGTGCTGGGCATGGATAGTGACCTCTTCTTTACCTGCTTGTAGCAGAGCGGTGCTGGGCAGGGAAAGTGACCTCTTCTTTACCTGCTTGTAGCAGAGCAGTGCTGGGCAGGGAAAGTGACCTCCTCTTTACCTGCTTGTAGCAGAGCGGTGCTGGGCAGGGAAAGTGACCTCTACTTTACCTGCTTGTAGCAAAGCGGTGCTGGGCAGGGAAAGTGACCTCTTCTTTACCTGCTTGTAGCAGAGCGGTGCTGGGCAGGGAAAGTGACCTCTTCTTTACCTGCTTGTAGCAGAGCGGTGCTGGGCAGGGAAAGTGACCTCTTCTTTACCTGCTTGTAGCAGAGCGGTGCTGGGCAGGGAAAGTGCTTTTAGGCGGTTGAAGCGAGACTCGATGGTTGTCAGCAGCTTTAGATTCAAGGTCTTTCTGTAAGGAGCGATCTTTTTAAAACTAACTAACAAAATAACTTTTGGTACCAGAATAAGAGTGTATTATGGTGTAATGTCCGTTCTCAACATTATAATATAGAAATTAATGAAAACTTGGCAGCCAGAGAGCATTTCATTTAAAATAGAAAAGTTGTCTACAGTATCAGTTCTTATCAGGAAGATAGTGACTTTAATTGGGATGATGTTTGCGAATGAAAAAGCAACTGTTGGACAGAATTACATTTAAAACTAAACAAGCCAGTGTTGCATTTCTTGAAGTTTTCCTGCAGTATTTATGTACAGGGAACCTGTAGGGTTTACAAGTGAAAGAATGAAAAGCCCACCTCAGACACACAGTAGAATTCTGGAAAGGCATTTGACCTTCCAAAGATAAGGCTTGGTCTTTGGCACCTCAAAGCAGGATTCGGTGTTGGCTCTTAAAAGCAGGGCTTGCATATGGGATTTTTAGAAACAGAGAGAGGTCAGGCTTAGTCTAAGTATGGTACAGTTAATATGAGACTATTATATTTAACATGGTCATTATAGCCTGAATTTAAATGAAAAGAACTGAACTGGCCACTGTATGCTTAGTGGTTTTATTCAAAAGCTCAGTGATAAACCCCTTGAGTCTTTATCCAATATTTTGTTAAAACACATGAAGCAAATCCAACCTATTGAGGGAAATATATTTTAAACCCGGGTTGGAATGATTAAACAGAGTGAGTGTTGTATATTAAAAAACATCCCTTTATATGTATTCTCTATATATTCATATATATAGAATACATATACAGTGCCTTGCAAAAGTATTCAGACCCCTGACCAATTCTCTCATATTACTGAATTACAAATGGTACATTGAAATTTAATTCTGTTTGATATTTTATTTTAAAACACTGAAACTCAAAATCAATTATTGTAAGGTGACATTGGTTTTATGTTGGGAAATATTTTTAAGAAAAATAAAAAACTGAAATATTGATTATTAAAAGTTGTCTGGATACGCTGCAAGCCCAGTGCATGAACAATCCACTACAGGAGTCCAAAACATCTCTGTCCTCCTTAAACATCTCCCTTGAGTTTAAGAGTGTGCTCAGAGCAATAAAAGAAGTATGTGCGAATCTGACAGTTACCATATGATGATGTACATTGGGACAGTTCAGGCTTTTCAACTCACACAGCAATGCATTCTGGTAAGTGAAGTCTCATAGAAATGAAACAAGTGAAAGGTACCAGAATGCATTGCGATATTGTTGAAAACTGTCCTAGTGAACATGATTATAGTAACCCAACCTTGAAGGACTGCATTTCTGGGAAAAGAAATAACAGATAAAAGCAAACAATCAAATCTGAAGAAAACATTTAATGGATTGGATGATTAGGCTATGGATCAATAAATAACAGCATGCAGATATGATTGTTCATAACAGTTTTTAAAGTTGTCCCAGTTTCATAACACAGGATTTGCAAAGACACAGAAGAGGTTTGTTAATTGTTATTTATTTTCAAACAGAGAAATTTAACTATGTGGACAGACCTCAAACGCAGTATAGCCGCATTTCTGAATATCCTACTGTCCACACATTACTATACCAGTTTAGGGACATTTTGACTACTGACATTTCTACATGTAAAAGAATATTTCTTAGGATCTTAAAACATTTCATGAAAGTTAAAAATTAAAAAAATGGCATTTGATTGAATAGAATCTAAATAAAAGTCTCAAACTAACACACAATGCAATAGAGAATGTAAGAAGACATTGTTATGATCCAGTCAGATCACAAGAAGCAATAGTGATCTTAGAAGTTTAGAATCACTGAGGATAACGCTATCAATGCAATGAATGATCTCTATACATTGCTGTACTCAAATCACTGAGGATAACGCTATCAATGCAATGAATGATCGCTATACATTGTTGTATTCAAATCACTAAAGACAATGTTATCAATGCAATGAATGATCTCTATACATTGCTGTACTCAAATCACTGAGGATAACGCTATCAATGCAATGAATGATCTCTATACATTGTTGTATTCAAATCACTAAAGACAATGTTATCAATGCAATGAATGATCTCTATACATTGCTGTACTCAAATCACTGAGGATAATGCTATCAATGCAATGAATGATCTCTATACATTGTTGTATTCAAATCACTAAAGACAATGTTATCAATGCAATGAATGATCTCTACAATGCTGTATTCAAATATTTAAAAAATATAAGTGGTGATTAAAAATTTTCGATTCGTCAATATTTTGCATCCAAATTAATTGATCAATACCTACTCTAACGAGTCCCTTTGCTGTGTATGAATAAACTCTTTTTTTTTGCTGTAACAGAAGTGTGGATTACTTTTTCCAAAAGGGAATCTGAAGTACATTACAAAATATATCTTTGGAAAAAGTTAAAGAAATAGACAATACAATTAGCTCAGTTTCATGTGCATAACTCATAGATTTTTTTTTGTTATCTGCAATAAAAACATTATCTTGTAAAATACATATAGCTCTTTGTTTGACCTCATGGTTTTTCGAAACATTTTAAAACACGTTCAACATTCTGTAACGCACACACTTCACACATAGGGTTACCATATGACTCTGTACACTGCGGCTGTGTCTGTTGGTTTTCATTCCAACAGAGTTCTCAGTTACTTAATCAAACCCTTAATTGAACTATTCATTAGCTTAATTAGACCTTTTTAATTGTTTTCAGCTTTTAAACGGTTGGAGATTTCAAGTTAACTATACAAGTAACTTGAAATCGGCAACTTTTTAGGCGCTGAGAACAATTAAAAGGTCTAATTAAGCACATTATTAGTTCAATTAAAGGTTTGAGCAAGTAATTGAGAACTCAGCTGGAATGAAAACCAGCAGAGACACAGGGTTCCCCAGGACCGGGGTTGAAAACCAACAGACACAGGGCTCCCCAGGACCGGGGTTGAAAACCAGCAGACACAGGGTTCCCCAGGACCAGGAACCCTGCAGTAGGGCAGTTTGGGACAGTTCAGGCTTTTCAACTCACACCCAATGCATTCTGGGAAATGTAGTCCTGTTGGTACCCAAGACAAGTCAACGTACCAGAATGCATTGCGATGTGAGTTGAAAAGCCTGAACTGTCCCAGTGAACATGGAGTCATATGGTAGCCCAATCACGCGGCTACTTTCCTTGTGGGAGGCGTGGCTATGAATTGGTAGCACCTCTCAGAAAAGGCCAGATGTTTTCTTTAAATGCTTCTGTCTCCAGGCTGGCATGGTGCTGAATTCGGAACGGGTCGTGCCCAGCAGGTTCTCAAAGTCAGCATCCGACAGGTAGTCCTGTGGAAAGAAAATAAACCGTAATCATACAGTGCCCTGCTGCTCCCTAGGGGCCGCCCTTTGAACTCCTGTTCTAAATCTCTGTGGACTGAAACGTGTTGGAGAGTACCCACCTCACTGTTTTGTAATACGTAAAAGAATAAAAATAACTTTTATAATGTGAAATTTGAGATGGCAAGCACCTGGTGGTTTGCTGCTATTCCTGAGAATACCGCTGCCAACTCAATAAATATATTTTGATGCACAGAGAATTGTTGTATTACTTAAAAATAAAATGAGTCTTTCCTGAGTATCTCCTCACCTCTTTACTGAATATCTCCTCACCTCTTTACTGAATATCTCCTCTTTACTGAATATCTCCTCTCCTCTTTACTGCATATCTCACCTCTTTACTGAATATCTCTTCACCTCTTTACTGAATATCTCCTCTCCTCTTTACTGCATATCTCACCTCTTTACTGAATATCTCTTCACCTCTTTACTGAATATCTCCTCACCTCTTTACTGAATATCTCCTCACCTCTTTACTGAATATCTCCTCACCTCTTTACTGAATATCTCCTCACCTCTTTACTGAATATCTCCTCACCTCTTTACTGCATATCTCCCTCTTTACTGAATATCTCCCTCTTTACTGAATATATCTTCTCCTCTTTACTGAATATCTCCTCTCCTCTTTACTGCATATCTCCCTCTTTACTGAATATCTCCTCACCTCTTTACTGAATATCTCCTCTCCTCTTTACTGCATATCTCCCTCTTTACTGAATATCTCCTCACCTCTTTACTGAATATCTCCTCTTTACTGAATATCTCCTCTCCTCTTTACTGAATATCTCCTCACCTCTTTCCTGGAGGGGTCCACCCCCTCTGGCAGCTCCTCTGCTGTTTTGTTGATGAGCAGCTCTGGGTCGTATCCTGTGGTCCTGCCATTGGCCGCAGCAGGACTCCTCCCATCAGTCTTGTCTGTCTTGACACTGTGAGGCTTGTTCTTTGTAGCTGTGTTTAATGGAGTGCTGGGACCTCCAGGGGCGCTATATCCACTGGCAGGGCTTTTGGAAGCACCTCCCTTTCCTCTGTTCAGATCTGTCTTGTTAAGATCCTAGAATAATATGATATATTTCATAGAAGCAAGCATGTATTGTTCTCAGGGGTAAGTCAGTTGGAGTTCAGATTGATGGTAGGGAATCCAATCTAGCGGTGTGGTTATTTTTGCCTTGATTCTCAGATTTAAATACAATTTGACTGTTACAAAATATCACGATGCTGTAGATCAATACAAAAGTCTCAACATCAAAGCCTGGTCGTCTTCTTTGACATAGTGTAGGCACATGGGCCAGTGCCGGTGTCCTGGGGAATAAGTAGATCAGGGAAAAAGTGGATCGCCATCTAGAATTTAAAGGGGAGGTTCCATTGTTTCTGAGTTTTACTCCTACTAGTACTACGTCTGGGGAATTAGTAGAGCGAGCCCAGGGAATAAGATGATCGGATATATTAACTCAAAATAAATCATTTAAAATGAACTTTGTAAGTGTCATTAATACGTCTGTTTGTTTAACAAATGTTATAGCAACTCAAAATGTTTTTGTTACATATTTAACATGTAAGCAGTACTGTAAGGATAGGTATGTGAGCAATTATCAAAAAGTTAAAGCACGATTTTCAGTCATGGACAAAATTGAGCTCCATGCTGCGGTTATTAACTTAGGCCACGATGCACAGCAATCACTGATGCACTTGTGTTATTATTATTTATTATGCGCTTTGTTTTTTCATTTATTTTTACAGACAGTACTCATTTTTATTTTCCAGCCTAGGTACATAGGCTACATGACAAAACTCCTGTTCCTATTCAAACAAAACAAACAAAAAACTTGTTTACTAATTTAGCTATCATGTTTTATTTATTTATTTTTTTAACTAGGTTGTTAACGTTTCGTCTTTGTAAACTGTGATAGTTAACGCTAGGCCTACTGACAAAAAATAACAGACCTTGCAATACTGCTGCCACGCCTTCCTCCTGCCTTACTGTGCTTGCGCGATCCACTTTATCCCCAGTCTACTAATTCCCTACAACAGCGGTACATGAAATCCAATGAGAAACTGCCCTTTAACAGCTGGCACTGGTGTGCAGATGGGAATTCAAAACAAGTGTGGCGGAGACTTGAGAAGGACTTACCACAGTGATCTGGGAGATTGCAGAAGCATCCCCCAAGCTGTTCTTTATGTCCTCATAGGAGCGAGAATCCTGAATAACAAAAGCATGTAAGTAACTGTTTCTGATAGGCGACACTGTGCTGTAAAATACATCTTTAATGTAGTCACTTTGTGCCACAGGCAGGGTCAGCATAGGTACATCTCAATAGTGCAGCACCAATAGAAAGACAGACCTACAGTAAGTAAGTAGACCATACTCAATAAAATCTAACAATATAATAATTAAAAACAGAAATACTGCAGAAACTGTATATACAGACACAGATACTGTATATACAGATACAGACACATGCAATTGTATACAATTTAGACAGACAAATCAGTACATGTGTCTTTAAACATACAAATCCCACTATTACTGTGAGTTAGCTGAATTAGGATCACTAACTGATACGGACGGCTGGGGTGCCCTTCATCCAGCGGTCCAGAGCATCAATTGAAAGACTTACGCTCCACTTGTGAGGGTCCCAGGCGCTGAACCAGCCAGTGAAGGTGAGTGGTTCGTGGCCCTGTGTCACCGTGGTGATGGGTGTGCCAGGGTCTCGCTGCGCCGGGTGTGTCTTCAGGTACTCCGCGGCAGAGGTCAGGGACTCCTTCTTCTCAACATCATTGGCAGCTTTACCGATCCACAGGAAGATCTGTCACATAGTAGCAGGTGAGCCGCCTTCCTTACCCAGTCTTACAGCACCAACATTCAGATCAGTGCAACACAGCTCCATATTCAATTAGGTTACAATTATGGCTGTATTTTCACTTCTTTTTACAGGGATCACGGATTTCACAATTTCCATGAAATGCATATTGCACGGTAATGGCTACATTTCATTGAAATCGTGCAATCCGTGATAACAGTGAAAAAACACAGCCTTCTTTATAGGTCACCAGAAACCCTAAACAGAATTACAACCCTGCTATTTACAGTTGGCTGTACATTATTGCATAATTAGTAGCAAACTCTTACATCTGTATAATCTGCAGGAGAACAACATTGCATTAGTATTTAAAGATGTTGTGCAACCACTCTGAGACAAATCAGACAAAGCAATTTCCCTCACCTCCTCCCAGGTATCCAGAAGCATCACATCCGTCTCATCGAGGTCCTCCTGGGCAAAATCAAAGACCTCTGTCATCATGAAGCGGCCCGTCTGATTGGAGCATTCGAAGAGGCGTGGCACCCGCTGCGGCTTCTCCTCCTGGAACCTGGAAACAAAAACGAAAAATAAACTGCAGCTGCAGCGACAGGGGACAGGACAGAATCCGTAATGGCACTATCACATAACACTGCCTGTTACACCAGTAACCAACACTCGAGATGAGCCTCTGCATGTCTGGGTAAACCCCAAGAGACTTTATGCCAGCTCTTATTTTCGTACGGGTGCCCAAGCAGTATTTAGGATTAAGGTTAAGGTTAAGGTCAAGGTTTAGGGTTAGGGTTAGGGTTAGGGTTAGGGTTAGGGTTAGGGTTAGGGTTAGGGTTAGGGTTAGGGTTAGGGTTAGGATCAGGGGTTAGGGTCAGGGTTTAGGGTGAATCTCTTCTTCAGACCCTACCTCTTATCACTGCAGTAGGGTGCTTTCCCTCCGAGAGCTACCCAGAAGTCTGCAGGCTCCTGTCCCTCCAGGATAGTCTGCTTGTCCCGTTTGGAGACTATGTCGGCCACGTTCTTCGCCCTCTCCCGCTCATCCCCACTGCAGCCCTGATAGGTAGAACACAACGGAGAGCTTGAGCACAACCACAGACAAGTCCATTCCACACCAAGGGCCCTACCTAGCTTCTCAATAACAATGATGCAGTGCCAAGACATGCCTTTTCATTTCCCATTTACTGCATGTCCAAAATTCACTGTGCAATCACACTTTCTGTAATTATATTCACTGTGCAATCACACTTTCTGTAATTATATTCACTGTGCAATCACACTTTCTGTAATTATGCCTGTTTCACATTCCTTTTACTTCCCATTGCTCTTAAAAACACCACACTGCAATGTCCCTTCAATATAGATGTTACCTGTAAACCCATTTCAAACAGCAGTGCTATCTATGAGGAGACCAAGACTGACATCTTTAACAGTAAATTGTGTAACAATATGAGCTCCAATAAATACAATGTAGCACATACAGTACATGAGATACCTGGGAAGATTGTGAACACATAGCCACAACACATGTAAAATTACAATATATTTCAATGCCTTTCAGGGATATATTTAGATACACACATTATACACCCTGGATATAATAGAATCATTTTTCATTTGGGAAAGCATGTGCACATTTCTCCCTATCCCCCCTCCTCTGTGGTTGATGTCAGTTCCCATGAGGAGGCTCTCTCTGTACGCCAAGTGACTCACCTTCCCACACCACAGGTAGCAGACGTGGTCGGCTCTGAGTACAAACACGTCGTTGGTGTTGAGGGAGGAGGCACGGGCCGGGACCTCGCTTGCTTTAGTGTTATATTCATCAGTGCCTCGAACCTGGAACAGTCTGTAAGCAGGGTCCTGAGCTGCCTTCCCTCCGCGTCCTGTACCGCCCTGAACATTAGCACAGGGATGGGAATAAGACTGCACTTTCCCATTCCAGGGTTTACTACCAGCTTGATTAGCCACAGCATATAGGCAACAAGCTCAGGGGTGTCAGGTTAAACCCGTAGTAAAACCAGGAACAGATCAAACTGCTCTGCAATGGGAGTCTTATTCCTATCCCTGTTAACAACAATGGAACAAGTTAACATGGTAGAATATGTAGGATTCTGTAGGACCTACCAACTCCTGTCCTGTGTCTGTCTTAACTTACTGTAATTTCCAGTTCTTCCCTCTTGTCCTGATTAAATTGGTAAACTCCTCTTAAGATTTTAAAGACTGTTGGTAATAGGACTCACGCTTGAGGTGAATTTGTTGCAAATTCTATACATACTGAACTCGAATTTAACTTAATTCAAACAACTATCATTAACATCCTAACTCTAACTCTAAACTACCATTCACTTCTCTTACCAGCCAGTAAACCATAAAACAGGTGATTGTTCTGAAGACAATGAAAGGCACAATGGCAGTGACAATGACCTGTGCGGAATCAGTAGTGCCAAAACCCAAAGCGGAGGCTCACCTGGTAAATGATGAGCTTCCCTTTGAAGATGGCCAGGAAGTGGCGCGGCTCTTTGGTCATGGTCACTCGCACCTGCACTGGCTCCCCGTTGTATTTGTTGTCCAGGTTCACAGCCTGGTATGCAGATGCTGTGATCTCGTCTTGAGTAGCTTGCAGCCCCTGCGTTCCGAAATAAATACATACATAAATAAATACATACCTGAATTAGTGCGTGGTCAGGACGGAAAATGAACCATGTTCATCTAAAATTCACACCTATAATTCATGCAAAGATGTTTGGGTGGAAATGGGCAGTGAAAGACTGTTCAGCGGTGTGACCCACAGAGTGGAGGTGTTCACGGGTCCGGGCGGACCAGAGGACCGGAGACTCGAACCGAGGACCCAAACGGGTCTATTCAATTAGTGAGAATGTCTTGCAGTGTATCCCATCTCCATAATGCAAAAAAGCTCTGCATTACTATAAAAGGGAGATTTTTGCTAATATTTTTTTTACTGTTGATAAGCCTCTCAGTACTGCTCTCATGCTCTCGTGCTAAATTTTGCATTATCTTGAGATACGCATCAGGGTGTGTGTTCCAGCATCAAGTGTTGCTAGCGAGGCTGCTATTAGTATTGTCTTCAGCTTGCCATTAGTCCCCAGTAATGTTGTTGAAGCGGACACCCTGGGATCCTTCAAGAGGCTGCTTGATGAGATTCTGGGATCAATAAGCTACTAACAACCAAACGAGCAAGATGGGCTGAATGGCCTCCTCTCGTTTGTAAACTTTCTTATGTTCTTATGTTCTAATGACTTATCAGTGTAGCCAACAGAACATTTCCATAAAATAGCCCTAGCTTGTGCCGGCCAATTGCACTGCATATATGCCTCTGTACAGACTGCATTGCAAGTGTTTCTTGACAATCCCTCTGTGCTCATATGCTGCACCATGTGTACTGTATCATTCAAAAGAGTACATCAAGAAGGGGGATAGGGTTTCTTATATGTATGCTTCATGTATGAAGCATAGTGTATAATGGTTTGGTTTGCTGATGTTACCTGCCACATGTACAGAATGTAGTGGGGTTTCTGGCCTCGCGAGTATGTGTACAGCACCAGGTAACAGTCTCCTCCATAGAACTGCCCATAGGTACTGGGATCCACCTTCTTCAGCTCCAGCTCCTCAATCCTCCACACCTGCCGGATCAGAACACACCGTTACAAACCACTCGTATACAGCAGTAAAGCAGCAAGGTGTGAAGCATGTTCATCTAACAGTCCAAGTTTACATAAATCAACTTTGGCTAAAGATCAAACCATGATCTGCAAATCAAAACGGACCACAGCTCTGCACACCACTGATTTTTATTTATACACTGCGGTAATAATGACCCACCTCCACTTTCCCAGAGCCATCATCTACCATCCTCTCTCTTGCAGCAAGGTCAGGTCTGGCATGCAGCTCCATGACATCAAACTTGACCTGGTCGACTTTAGCTGTTTGAGAGGGAGGAGCAGGGGGTTAGAGCAGCGGTTTTCAGTCCAAGCCAGTAAGCACCCTTAACAGTCTCAGCACTAGCTCATGAATATCCCAGTATCTCAGCACTAGCTCATTAAGACTCCAGTATCTGTCTCAGCACTAGCTCATGAAGACTCCAGTATCAGTCTCAGCACTAGCTCATGAAGACTTCAGTATCTCAGCACTAGCTCATGAAGACTTCAGTATCTCAGCACTAGCTCATGAAGACTCCAGTATCAGTCTCAGCACTAGCTCATGAAGACTCCAGTACCAGCACTAACTCTTGAAGACTCCAGTATCTGCCTCAGCACTAGCTCATGGAGACTCCAGTACCAGCACTAGCTCTTGAAGACTCTCTATTCACTAAAGCAGTAATAATCACCTATCCTGCCCACTGCGTGGGTCTTGCCCAGCCCCTGCGTCAGCCCCTTCTCTGTCCATGTCTTGAAGAGCTGCTTGAACATGGAAGATTCAGCGTCCTCGTTCATGATTTCCACATTGGTTGTGGACGGGTAGTTCTTTGCTTTGATGAAACCCTGCAAGAAAAGGAGAGACTGCTGATCATTGCCATCCTTAGTGTCCCCCCCTTTTCCTTCTCTGCTCTTGTGGATCACCCCAGTCTGAATCCATCATCCCCCCCATTGCTTAACTAGGGGCAAGAAGCAGCTGGTCAAGATGAATGCAACTATTTTTTTTTTTTTTAATTTAGAGTTACCATTTATTATTTTGTATTTATTTTCCCCCAATTTGAAATGTCCAGTTATGTTTTTTTCTCCTCATTGCAGCGAGTCCCCACATAGCACGGACATTCTGAGGGCGTGTGAGCGTCCTCCGATCTCACAAGCCTAAAACCAGAATCGCTTTTACACAAGCAATCCAGAGCAGAAGTGGGTAGGCCACCGATCCCAGAAGAGAGAGATCAGCCCTGCTGCTTCTTATCCACTCTGAATATGCTCGGTGTCTGGCCAGTAGGGTTCGCTGTTGTGTCATGAGGAGAATAAGTCTGTACCGGTTTCCCATCCCCAACCCGGGAGCGTCAGAGCCAATGTGACGCCCTCCTTGGGGTCCCCAGCAAAGTTCGGCCTCTTTGCACAGCCTGGACCTGAACTAGCGCCGTCCAAGCTGTGTGACTCATCCTGCGCTCCCAGCCGCAGCGCTTTAACTGGATGAGCCACCTGAGGACCCCCTGAATGCAACTATTCTAATACCAGCGTCAGTGCTAACCAAAGTTTAAAAATCTATTGTATTACACTTTTTTCTGTTGAAGATTTTTTGGTTCTTTATCTGTATTTCAAGACTTCAGTTTAAAATATACAGATACTGTATTTTATATACTGGGCTGTGCAGATATTTCAAAGACAATGCTATTGATGAGAAGTTGCTTCTGATGCTTCCTGGTACCTGATTGCTTCCTGTGTTGTAGTTTGAACTCACTCCAATGGTCAAGCTCAGAACATGTCAGCTACTGAGAAGATACCAGGATGCAGCAGCATATTTAAATTGATCACAAATTAACATAAAAAAAAACTAAACAAGAACCAAAATATTCTCAGCACAATAAAATGGGAACCAATAACAATGTTAATACAGCTTATTAGTTAGTATAGCTTATTACTTAGTATATCTTATTGGGTAGTATAGCTTACTGGTTAGTATAGCACATTGGTTAGCACACCTTTACCTTGCTGGTGTGTGCATCACTTCGAGGTCATCTGACAGGCATGGCTAAATCAGGCCTGTAGACTGAGTGCACTTACTTCAGCTCTCCCAAGAGCAGCCTGCCTCTCCTGAGTGGTAGCGTTCTTCCCCTTCCACACGAAGATCTTCACCCCTCCCTGATCCACGATGTAGCAGTCCTGCAGGAAATGCACCAGTGTTAAAGTCTTACAGAGAAGCCTACAGATACAAACCCCTCAGTCACCCCTGTTAGTGCCGGATTCTTTTGCTTGTTTAAAAGACAACATCAAATTCACTTTACCATAATTCACCGTGCCTGTACACATGCATAGTGCACTTCAGAGCTTTGGAACTCATCTGTGATGAAAATTAAATTCTCTTACATCAGAGTTGAGCAGATCCTGAGTCAGTGGCTGTGTGGCTATCTCCTGGACGACCAAGTTTCCACTTGAATCTGAAACACTGACCAGTTAAAGAAACCGATTAGCAATGCATTCTGCACAGGGGAATCTACAGCACTGACTAGACACAGACTAACAATGAAGTCTGCACAGGGGAATCTACAGCGTTAACTAGACACAGACTAGCAATGCATTCTGCACAGGGGAATCTACAGCGCTAACTAGACACAGACTAGCAATGAAGTCTGCACAGGGGAATCTACAGCGCTAACTAGACACAGACTAGCAATGAAGTCTGTACAGGGGAATCTACAGCGTTAACTAGACACAGACTAGCAATGCATTCTGCACAGGGGAATCTACAGCGCTAACTGGACACAGACTAGCAATGAAGTCTGCACAGAGGAATCTACAGCGCTAACTAGACACAGACTAGCAATGAAATCTGTACAGGGGAATCTACAGCGCTAACTAGACACAGACTAGCAATGCATTCTGCACAGGGGAATCTACAGCGCTAACTGGACACAGACTAGCAATGAAGTCTGCACAGAGGAATCTATATTGCTAACTAGACACAAATTAGCTGTAAAATGACAGATTAGCAATGAAATCTGCACAGGGGAATCACTGCAAAGTCAGAAGTGAAGCAGTGTCTGAAGTACAGAACCCCAGTGTGTAACGTTGGAAGTGAAGCCGTGTCTGAAGTACAGAACCCCAGTGTGTAACATTAGAAATGAAGCAGTGTCTGAAGTACAGAACCCCAGTGTGTAACATTAGAAGTGAAGCCGTGTCTGAAGTACAAAACCCCAGTGTGTAAAGCCGGAAGTGAAGCCGTGTCTGAAGTACAGAACCCCAGTGTGTAAAGTTGGAAGTGAAGCTGTGTCTGTGAAGTACAGAACCCCAGTGTGTAACATTAGAAGTGAAGCCGTGTCTGGAGTAAAGAACCCCAGTGTGTAAAGCCGGAAGTGAAGCCGTGTCTGAAGTACAGAACCCCAGTGTGTAAAGCTGGAACTGAAACCGTGTCTGGAGTACGCACTGGTAGAGCCGCACATTTGACTTCTGATACAGGTCGGGTCTGTTGTCTGGGGTAGCTGGCTTGAGGCTCCCTGTCCTCTGCCCCAGCACTGCTGTCATGATTTTCATCAGCTCTGGGGAGGCGGCTTCATTGTCTCCATCAACGACGCCAATCTGAGCGCGCCCACCTCGCTCCCTGTCCCGGATATCCTGGGACAGCATCATCCCCTGCATAGACAGACAGACAGACAGACAGGCAGACAGCATTATATATATATATATATATATATATATATATATATATATATATATATATATATATATATATACACAGCATGAGCTTTCTCTTTCTTAATTGGAAAACCATTTGAAATAACAGCAGAACCTCAGAGTTACGAACACCTTGGGAATGGAGGTTGTTTGAAAAGTTACCACTGAAATGGTAAGTTTAATGCGCTGTGCAGTACGCTCAGTATACAGTAAGTGTTAATGAAGGGCGATGCTGACCTTTAACCTTTCAGGACGGTTGCTTTCAGGCCCGTTCCACTGGACAATCACCTTGCCCATGTCCAGCAGGAAAATATCTCCGACATTGAAACTGTTCCAGGAAACGTCAACCTTTAACAACATGACAACCAGCATCAATCAGTCAGTGTGGCGGCTTCTTTTCTTAACTAGATGACACACGTTTGGTATGATAAATACATACATATAGAAATAAATATCATCTCCACTCTCGTCAAACACCCCCGGGGCCCTTAATTGGATTTTAGTCAAAACTGAGGAGGGAGATAAGACAACGTTAAAAATGGGTGGATGCTGTGCATGAACCAGCGACAGTACGTGTACCGAGAGCCTGGGTCCTGCTGACAGCTGTGAGATTTCAAATACACCCACAGCTCCTGTTTGGATTGGCTGGGGATGGCACCCTCTCAGGAGACAACGGGTATATTCAATAAGACCCAGATAGTTCCTTTAGAAACAGGAGCATTTATACCCGCACAGCGTACCTCCGTGGCGGAGAAATTCTTCCGCCCCTTGACGTGCAGCAGCCGCTTGATGTTGTACACGTTTGTCTCGACTTGTTTGAACCCTGACGCCAAACCGCCCTTCTTATAGCTGTGGCAAAACAGAACAAAAAAAGACACATTTGCTGCTGTATATTACGCATACACAAGGGCAGGGAGCCTATCATTACTTCAGGAATGAGCTGCCAGTTGATACAATGACATCATGGAGCAATTAAGTCCAAAGGCAAACTGCTGGATTTCTGCAATTGTTGGTTAATAGCCAATTACCACGACACAATACAGAGTGTCAGAGGCGCCAGTGCATTGGAGGGGGCTGTTTAGCTAACTTGTTTAGGGCTCACTGTTGCTGTCTGATGAACAGGACCTGCAGGATAAACCTCTACACATTGGTGCCCTATTGGCTAATGGCACTGAAAAGTTTTGTAATGCATATTAGTTCTATTGTATGCTGGACTGACCAAATGATGTAACCTTAAACTGTGCAAGCCCCTCGGTATTGATCTGGAGGTCACAGGATTGCAATGTCTTCACTGCAATGTCATGATGAGTAAACACTGCGCTAGGAGGCCTCCACACAGAGGGTGGGGGTCATAATGAGTAAACACTGCGCTAGGAGGCCTCCACACAGAGGGGGGGGTCATAATGAGTAAACACTGCGCTAGGAGGCCTCCACACAGAGGGGGGGGTCATAATGAGTAAACACTGCGCTAGGAGGCCTCCACACAGGGGGGGGGGGGGTCATAATGAGTAAACACTGTGCTAGGAGGCCTCCACACAGAGGGGGGGGTCATGATGAGTAAACACTGCGCTAGGAGGCCTCCACACAGAGGATGGGGGTCATGATGAGTAAACACTGCGCTAGGAGGCCTCCACACGGGGGGGGGGGGGGGTCACAATGAGTAAACACTGTGCTAGGAGGCCTCCACACGGGGGGGGGGGTCATAATGAGTAAACACTGCGCTAGGAGGCCTCCACACAGAGGGGGGGGGGGGTCATAATGAGTAAACACTGTGCTAGGAGGCCTCCACACAGGGGGTGGGGGTCATGATGAGTAAACACTGTGCTAGGAGGCCTCCACACAGAGGGGGGGGGGGGTCATAATGAGTAAACACTGCGCTAGGAGGCCTCCACACAGAGGGGGGGGGGGGGGGGGTCATAATGAGTAAACACTGTGCTAGGAGGCCTCCACACAGAGGGGGGGGGGTCATAATGAGTAAACACTGCGCTAGGAGGCCTCCACACAGGGCTTTTGCAACCAACCACATTTGGCAATGATGTGGTCTTGTACATACTGTAAATATTTCACAGTTTACTAAATAATAAACACTCACGCAGTGAAATATTTATTTCATTACAAAAAACAAGGAAAGACAAGAGCACAGGATTAGAAACGGTTCCTACTCACACAATGCCGTTCTTGAAGTAACTCTTGAATTTGACTGACTCGCAGTCCTGCACCTCCCTGTACTGGATGGGGCTCCCCCCAAGGTAATTATCCAGCTGGGTCACCAGGATGGCAGCCGCCCCCTGCTCGTCCTGAGAGGACTGGTTCCCGATCCAGTAATGCACATCGAATGAGAGCTGAGAGGAGCTCTGCCGTCCCTGCAAACACACAAGCAACATGGATTCCAGAAACAAGGAGACAAAGAGAGCCGAGAGGAGCTCTGCCATCTCACACACACACACACACGCACACACACACAAGCAACATGGATTCCAGAAACAAGGAGACAAAGAGAGCCGAGAGGAGCTCTGCCATCACACACACACACACACACACACACAAAACAGGGATTCCAGAAACAAGGAGACAGAGAGAGCCGAGAGGAGCTCTGCCATCACACACACACAAGCAACAGGGATTCCAGAAACAAGGAGTCAAAGAGAGCCGAGAGGAGCTCTGCCATCACACACACACAAGCAACATGGATTCCAGAAAGAAGGAGACAAAGAGAGCCGAGAGGAGCTCTGCCATCACACACACACACACACACACACACAAGCAACATGGATTCCAGAAACAAGGAGACAGAGAGAGCCGAGAGGAGCTCTGCCATCGCACACACACACACACACGCACACACACACACACACACACAAGCAACATGGATTCCAGAAAGAAGGAGACAAAGAGAGCCGAGAGGAGCTCTGCCATCTCACACACACACACACACACACGCACACACACACACACACACACACACAAGCAACATGGATTCCAGAAAGAAGGAGACAAAGAGAGCCGAGAGGAGCTCTGCCATCACACACACACACACACACACACACACACAAGCAACATGGATTCCAGAAACAAGGAGACAAAGAGAGCCGAGAGGAGCTCTGCCATCACACACACACACACACACACACACACACACACACACACAAGCAACATGGATTCCAGAAACAAGGAGACAAAGAGAACCGAGAGGAGCTCTGCCATCTCACACACACACACACACACACACACACACACACACACAAGCAACATGGATTCCAGAAACAAGGAGACAGAGAGAGCCGAGAGGAGCTCTGCCATCACACACACACACACACACAAGCAACATGGATTCCAGAAACAAGGAGACAGAGAGAGCCGAGAGGAGCTCTGCCATCACACACACACACACACACACACACACACACACACACAAACAAGCAACAGTGATTCCAGAAACATGGAGACAGAAACCTATATTCCAGCTGGAGAAACTTGTTTCCAGAAACTATTTCAGGCACAATTATTGTGGGATTTTTTACCCTGAGATTGAAATGATTGTTGTATTATAGTTTTCATTTGATATCACGGTGGTAGAAAGTGAAACATTCTTTTTTTTTTGGGGGGGGGGGGGGGGGGGGCATGAAAAGCATCATAAATAATACTAATAAATACAATACTATGTACCTTTCAGTTTCACATGGTTCTCTTTTGTAAATATCAAAATAATAATTACTCAAGAACTGTAAATATTGCAAAACAAATATTTAAACATGTTTTGAGTTGCTCAATACACAAGTGAAGGACAGCTGTACTGAGCACACCTGCGCTACTTCACTGTGCAACATGTCTAGGCACGGGTTCAGCTACCAGGTAGGCAGCTACTCATTATAAACTGTACTTACACATAGAACAATGTAGCAGTCTCCTTCAAAGAAATTCCCATAGGCTTGTGCGGGGACTGGGGCCATTTTCATTTTCTGTTTCAGAAAGAGATTTAGATTAGAGAAGCAGAGGCTGTCAGATTAATGCAATTGACAATGCAATCTCAGAATGCCTCTTGTTGGTTCTAAGGGTCTAGGGAAGGGCTGTCCAACCACAGGCCTGGAGGGCCATTCCTCTCCAGGTTTAATAGGTAACATTATATGATTAACTACTTCTGGAAGTTTGTAATTGGTTCAATTACAGAAATAAATAATAATAATAATAATAATAATAATAATAATAATAATAATAATAATAATTAAACCATTTAGAAAAGGGTTGGAACAAAGACCAGGACTGGAAAGGCTAACTTTGGCCACTCTTGGTCTAGGGTTTCCATTCCCAACATTTTCAAGCAATCAGTTCTGTGTTTTTATCAGAGCAAACAAGCAGCATTCTCCATCATTCAGTAGAGGAGAGGCTGTAAGTTCACATCTCAGTTCATCTCTTTCAGTGGATGTGAACTAAGTGCTTGTGTTTCATGTTACAGAGCTCTGACTTCATCTTGCAAAGCATGTTATTCTGTCCTGCTCCTACGCTTTTCAAACAGAGCCACGCAAGGCTATTTACCGAGGAGTTCAGTGCAGTGGTTGTTATTAAAATGAGTGCTTGTCCGGCCAGTAACTTAAGAGCAATCTAAACAGATGAGATAATGGCACTGTAATAACCAGTCTGTGTTCACTACCTGTGACTCAGGTAATGGGACCCAACCTCAGCCTAATACACTAGCAGCACCACAGACTGTATAATATATTATACTCTATATTTCAACACACACTACAGAATACCCTTCATGTAACTTTTGGTAGTATCCCGGCTCAACAACCTCCCCTCCCCGGTGTTCTGACTGAAGACCCAGAGCCAGAGCTTGTTCACTCACCTCAATGGTCCAGATCTGCAGCCCAGGTTTCTGGGCGATGCTTCTGAAGGCCGCTGGCACTGCTTCCGACATTCTGGTAGGTTACACTGAAAAACAAATTTCACAGTACATTTTAATTGCCAAATGTTATAAAACTTGGAAGACATGGGTACACACCCATTGCATTCTCACTTTCACCAATGCAATTAGAATAAATATAGTACTTTACATTTTTGTTGGGTTACATGTGACCGAATTTACAGTTGTGGGGTTCAGCATTTTACTGTGGGCTATTTGGACCCCGCAAAACAGATGTGCTTTCTAAAGCAGAGGATCACTGTTTCCGTTTCAAATAACATGTGTTGTGCAATTAATATATATCTTCTCTTGGTAGAGGAATGACATCTCGGATTCGATTGAATTTGTGAAACACCTGCAAACCACTGCCACGTAAACTGAAAATACAAACCACTGTCCACGTAAACTGTAAATACAAGCCACTGTCCACGTAAACTGAAAATACAAACCACTGTCCACATAAACTGAAAATACAAGCCACTGTCCACGTAAACTGAAAATACAAACCACTGTCCACGTAAACTGTAAATACAAGCCACTGTCCACATAAACTGAAAATACAAGCCACTGTCCACGTAAACTGAAAATACAAGCCACTGTCCACGTAAACTGTAAATACAAGCCACTGTCCACGTAAACTGAAAATACAAGCCACTGTCCACATAAACTGAAAATACAAGCCACTGTCCACATAAACTGAAAATACAAGCCACTGTCCACATAAACTGAAAATACAAGCCACTGTCCACATAAACTGAAAATACAAGCCACTGTCCATGTAAACTGAAAGTACAAACCACTGCCATGTAAACTGAAAACTTTTCTTACCGTGAAAACAAAGAACAGGTGCCATTTTTATACAATAATACAATGGATTCAACCAGAATGGAGGTCATAAAACGCAGTAACGCAGCAAGACAGCAACCATTCATATTTTGTTTCCTTGTCAAGGGGCTTTTTAAATCTGGGATCAAAGACACGAATGAAACAAAAACAACAAAAAATGTGTTCTAGCTGAACACCATGGGAAGCAGTTGAGCTCCCTACAGTACCTCCCCAATGCGATGAGGCACTTAATCTTTGACCATTGTCACAAATTGAAGCTGCCTGTCCTGCAATCATTTACACTGGCCAAAAACTAATAATTCCCTTTGGGGATACAGTACCGTAGTGCCCAGAATGACCTTCTCTTCAAGTTACTAGTGCTTGCTCTGTGCATCTACCTAAAAATAGGAGGCTGTGTGGTCCAGTGGTTTAAGAAAAGGGCTTGTAACCAGGAGGTCCTCGGTTCAAATCCCACCTCAGCCACTAACTCATTGTATGACCCTGAGCAAGTCACTTAACCTCCTTGTGCTCCGTCTTTCGTGTGAGACATAATTGTAAGTGACTCTGCAGCTGATACGTAGTTCACACACCCTAGTCTCTGTAAATCGCCTTGGATTAAGGTGTCTGCTAAATAAACAAAATAATAATAATAAAAACATATCTGTGTACAAGTACATGGCATTGAAATACTTTCCTATGAGGTGCAGCAGTTATTCAGGGACCCTGAAACCTGTCTTCCCTTGTACTATTTCTAGTTAGCTGTAACATTTTATAAGTAACTTGAAATCTGCAACTGTTTAAGAGCTGAAAACAATTAGGCAAATGTCTAATTAAGCAAGTTGTCAGTTCAATGAAGGGTCTCGTTCAGTAATTGAGAGCTCAGTTGGAATGAAAACCAGAAGACACAGGGGGTCCCCAGGACCAGGGTTCGGAACCACTCAATTAGATGGTATTATGCACCCCTTTAAAGTAAGGTTATGTCACGAGTTACCCTAAAACCTGTCTTCCCTTGTACAAGGTGTGATCACCTTTTTTGAGTGAAAGGTGTATGCGGCAGAGATGGATGGCTCTTTGATAGAAACAGCTTAATTTCTTTGAAGTCTTCCCACTGATGATGGGAATGAGAATGTAGAGATGGGAGCCCAGCTAACAAGATTGAAGTTTTTTGCAGGTATCAGGCTTTTAAACTGACTCACTGAGAGCAGAAACTGACCCAAGACTGTCACAGCTACTGGAAAACAGGCTGATCTTTTAAATCTGAGTAAAGAAGGAGCTGGGTTGGGGTCGCACGGACCAGAAATAAATACCTGTGAAATCAGCTAAACTCTCATTAACTGAGAGCTACCGGTGCCAAAAGGCTTATTGCTTTGTGAGAAAAGGCAGAAGCAAGCATTTCATTAATTCAATTTGAAAAGTTGTCTACAGTATGCATTCTTATCAGGAAGGTAGCGATTTTAATTGGGATGATGTTTGTGGTATTGGAAAAGAAAAAGCAATGCTTTTCACAGGATTATATTTGAAACTAAAAAAGCCACAGCGTTGCATTTATTTAAGTTTTGCTGCGATAGAGAACAAAAGTATTTATTACAGGGAAACTGTTAAGTTTAAAAGTGAAACAATTTAATAAAAAGCTGTAACCTAGTTTATTAACTTGGGCACATGCATAAAGCTACAAGCTTTTTGTCAGTAAATTTACTATGTATAAGCTGTAATACGAACAGAAAGTATTGCATGAGCAAGGCAACTGGACACTAACAAAAAAAATAACTCCAGTTTAGAAACAGGGTTTAAACTAAACACAGAGCCTCTATAAGAATAACATACTCTTTGAAAATAAGACAATATACTGCAGACTGGATTTAATAACTTTAATATACAGTAGATTTACTGAAGAAATATAATTTAATTGGTAACCTTGCTTTACCTGCTTATAGCAAAGCGGTGCCAGGCATGGCAAAGACAGAAAAAATGAATTCTGGCATTCAGAAGTGGGATTTGCTGGTCAAGCTGTCCTCAGTTCAAGGTTTTTGCTATGTATAAATTGAGATGTGGACCACTTATCTGTAGAGACACCGGTCCGAGCCATCTCTTGAATCTGGCCAAAACATGACTTCATGTGGTTAATTTGGAAAAGCGCTTACAGTAGAGTTTCATATTAATTAAAAAACTAACCTTGGCAGGTAAACAGTGTGTCTGAAACCTGCTTGCACAGGGGATTTTTAGAATCAGAGAGAGGGAAATATATTTTAAACCCAGGTTGGAATAATTAAACAGAGTAGGTGTTATATATTTAAAAACCTCTCTCTACTATATATATACACATATACTTGTAAAATATTAGGTAGCAAGGACAATGTGAACTCCAGTTCACCTAGTTTTTAGAGGAAGGAGGGGTGGAACATGAGGAACATGAGATAATGTCTAATTAATTTTAGGAAATGAGTCACCAGTACTTTTTAGATATATTGTTCACTTAAAGATAGGAGCTGTCAAAACAGAGTAAATGTTATGATTCAATTAAGACTTCTGACATATTAAATGGAGCAAAAGTTCTATAAAAACTGTAGTAAGACTTCAGTCAAGCATCACTCGAATTGCTAACTACAGGTTGTGTGGTCCATGCTCTGAAGATCTCTGAAAAAGCTGGTTGCTGTTTGGTCATATTCAGAAGTCTGCCTTTGAAGACAGCTCAACTACACTTCCATATAGTGGAAAGTAAGAACAATTTTTAATGTATATCATTTAAATTGATGCATTGCTATAATTATTATTATCTGTTTATTTAGCAGACGCCTTTATCCAAGGAGACTTACAGAGACTAGGGTGTGTGAACTATGCATCAGCTGCAGAGTCACTTACAATTATGTCTCACCTGAAAGATGGAGAACAAGGAGGTTAAGTGACTTACTCAGGGTCACACAATGAGTCAGTGGCTGAGGTGGGATTTGAACCGGGGACCTCCTGGTTACAAGCCCTTTCCTTAAACCACTGGACCACACAGCCTCCTTATAAGGTATAGGAATTATATTTTAGCTTTGGAGAGTGATATATTGTATGTTTTAAGATTTAGTGGTGGGCGTCTTAGCTTTTTGCATGGTTAGCCTAAGGGCTAAGCATATGATAACCATACTGTTAAACCTGTAAAGGCACTGGAAACGCCCAGATTGCCTATTAGCAGGGATGGACCAAAGTGGCCTGCAATAACTCGATCCATTTTTAAGCATTTAATAAACCGAAGGAGTACTAATACTGCTTTGATTCCTTAAAACTTCAAATTGAATGAGTCTGTGTGATTTAATTGATTATTAAAAGTTGTCTGAATACGTTGCAAGCCCAGTGCACAAACAATCCACTACAGGAGTTTAAAACATCTCTGTCCTCCTTAAACGTCTCCCCTGAGTTTAATAGTGTGCTCAGAGCAATTAAAGAAGTACGTGGAATCTGACGTCTTGTTAGCTGTCGCTAGATTAAAACAGTAATAGAAAGAGCCGATTACATTCTCGATGTTGTGAATTTGGGGATTACAGCCTCTGATTAAATAACTAGGAATTACTACAATAATTACTGGAATATTAATAATTATAGGTACTGGAATTGTGCACTGTGGCTTGAAATGCTGGTGGCCAGAGTGTCTGTGTTTAGATGAAGGTAATTGTGTGCATGTTTGTAAAACCACATTCCAGCAGGATAGTCACGGAACTGTTGTCGTTTCACACACTTTGCGTACATTTGCCTTCTGGCCACATTTAATTACAAAAATGAAAATTCTGTAGAACAATGTATTTAAAGAGGATACAGCATGAACACTAGATATTCTATTCCCATCCTAACCACAGTCCACTCCATATGAACACTCATGCAGTATTGTAGATATTCCATGAACCAGGAGGACTCAATGGGTTAATCTATTCTATTCCCATCCTAACCACAGTCCACTCCATCAACATTCATATAGCATTCCAGTGGAAGTCAGGCTGCATGATCCAGACTGCATGTTGTTCTACAGTATGTGGGGTTTTATTTATTCATATAGTTTAGTTTATAGTCTCTGAAACATGCAGTTCTGTCAAGTCTTGTTAAAGTTTAGTGAAAGTTGCAATTTAGCACATTTAAAAACCTGGTGTAATCATCCAGAAGATCAGCAAGCACTACAATAGTTAGAAGCTACTGACCGCACTGCCCTTTTTAAAACTACACTGCATGTCAAGATAAGATATTGGATTAGACCACTAATTACAACTGCAAACATTTTAATCTCTGAAGTAACCCATGTCCATTAGCACTTTGTACACGTCACAGAGACCAGTATGAATGTGTACACAGCGTGGAGAGCTCCATGCAGATGGCATTCAGTGATTGTTAGTTGGGTCTGGAGGACAAACAGCTACAGGGCCTCAAATAGACAGATCCATGGTTTGAAAGGCAATCGTCAAAGTTAAATTGTCAGTACAAAACCAGGGCGGAGGCTTACCGCAATGCAAAAGAGCCTGCTACAATATTATTATTATTATTATTATTATTATTATATTTCTTAGCAGACGCCCTTATCCAGGGCGACTTTCAATTGTTACAACATATCACATTATACATTATTTCACATTATTTTTACATACAATTACCCATTTATACAGTTGGGTTTTTACTGGAGCAATCTAGGTAAAGTACCTTGCTCAAGGGTACAACAGCAGTGTCCCCACTGGGGATTGAACCCACAACCCTCTGGTCAAGAGTCCAGAGCCCTAACCACTACTCCACACTGCAATCCATGTCAATAGACTGGGGCCGCTAATAACATGGATTGCACCAGTGGAGACGCTGAGAAAGACTTCTAGTGGAAACTTTTGTCAAAGCTTACTGTCCTGGGGTACACGGAGTCATCTGGTAACCCTATGATTAACTCAATGTGACTCATATTTGTAAAGGGGGTGCGGTTATGAATACCAAACTGGTGATACGGGGTGCGGAGGTTTGCGTTATGGGCTGTGTCCAAGGGAAGGGTGTACAGGGTGTATTAGATACCCATTAACATGAAGGGACGGATACATTCTACTGACTAATGTCATTATTATAGCTACTGCTACATCACAGCACATTACTCAATCATGTTGCTTATTAACTAACTCCTGCTGGAGATTTACAGTATACCTTTTTCAGACTAAAAGAATAATGTGCATCATCACGTGCTGAAGGGAATGCCTGTCACATGGCTTCACGTTCATCATTCATTCTGTTAGGTGGTAATAGATTATTATTGAGCCCCGTAAACAGCTGTACTATTCCAGATTCTGTCTGTATTGAGCTCCAGTAAACAGCTGTACTATTCCAGATTCTGTCTGTATTGAGCTCCAGTAAACAGCTGTACTATTCCAGATTCTGTCTGTATTGAGCTCCAGTAAACAGCTGTACAATTCCAGATTCTTTCTGTTTTGTTACACTGGGTGTCCTGTAGGTCTGGCATTGTTAATACTGGCCATCTCTATTTCATTCATGAGTCTAAAAGCAGAGAGGAACATAATCAGATCATGTGATGTGTGGAGCAGTTAGTCAGGGTGTGGCCACCAGTTTAAATAGAGAACTTTGTTATAAGCAAAATATATGTATACCAACAGGGTGTGCCTCGTAAACAAACTATAATATCAATCTCAATTGATACTGCGAAGGACACCTGGCTTATAGGAGACCCTTGTCTATAATATCAATCTCAATGAAGATCTAGCATCAAGCCCTGTTACTAAGAGAAGCTGCCATGGCCCCAGACTATCCTAATCCCACCCCCACACAGACACACCAAACCCCAGCTCCATATCCTGGCTTTCAGGTTCAACCAGTGTGGGGGTTGAAAGCAGTGCAGTATTCAGGTTCTGCAAGTGTGGGGGTTAAAAGCGGTGGCAGTTTTCTGGTAGAGGAATCTGAAAACAAGGTGACTTTATAGTGGGATCAGGAGGTTTTTATTTGTTGATTTGCAAAATATTTGCATTCAGATTTGAACTCATATCACATACTGTAGTGGCATTAAAAATACAGAGCCTCAGAGTGCAACATGATAATAAGAGAATCATGTTTGCACGATTGCACCCACCCAGCTTTAACCTTACAGGCGCAAGCTGGCAAACCTGAATCCTACTAGGCCCCGCTCCAAGAGCTCATGAAGCATTTCCATTCCAGCTCCCTGCTCTGTTCACTTACCCCCTCCTTCTGTACCACTGCATTACGCTTCAGAGACCAAGAAGATCACTCCCATTTCCCGGGTGCCTTGACAACAGTTGCTATGCTTGTGGAGGTAAATAACATGACTTGAGAAAGACAACATGCTGGTCTGTTTGGTTACACTCACGCTGGGGTTTGATTTTTACCTCCACAGACTGCCCATATGGAAGTGTTTGCCGATTCAGATACATGAGCTGGGGCCAGCACCTGGCTAATGATCCATTAAAACAGATACTGGACTGTACAATACAATGTGAATGATGCAGACGAGTCTTCTTGTAGATTCGAATCAACACCAGTGGCAGCAGGAGGTTGAATAATTCTCTAAAGCAAGTTTACTACAGCGGTTTACTGGAGATGATGTCCAGCATGTGACAGTGTGGTCACAAATGGAAATTAGATAAAGGGGCATTCAGAACAGAAAATAGGAGGCACTTTTTTACACAGAGAATTGTGAGGGTCTGGAACCAACTCCCCAGTAATGTTGTTGAAGCTGACACCCTGGGATCCTTCAAGAAGCTGCTTGATGAGATTCTGGGATCAATAAGCTACTAACAACCAAACGAACAAGATGGGCTGAATGGCCTCCTCTCGTTTGTAAACTTTCTTATGTTCTTATGTTCTTAAGGGTTAGCAATCCAGGATCCCACCAGCAAGGTGAATCACCACTAACAACAGTCACGGTTGCAGGGGCGCAGACTCCATTTTGTGCAAGGTGGCCTCTTGCAACATTATTTTTAAATACGCTGCTTTGTGCTTTTAGGGGGTTTGCTGGTAAAGCAACTTTTTTAACCGTTGACACACTTTTCATTCTAAAGTACAATCAATTCTTCTACCGGCACCCTTCATGTACAACCACTGGTGTAGTCCTGAATCTAAAAGGTACTGAAATGCCACCAACATGTTGATTTTCTTAAACAAGAACCATTATAAAAATATTTGTATACTGAACTTCTAGTAACACATAATAGGTAATGCACTGTGTCTGTCGTTTTCGTCAGCATTGTTAGCCTTCTAAAGAAGTAGATCGTAACAGATGAAGTTCCTCATGCTCTTTCATTGCATCAAGAGGACTACTGACTGAATCAGACAGCTCTGCGGGAGATGTGAGTCATGTGACTTAGCTTGTCTATTATGCGAGTTCCGACTCGACTACACCAATGTTGTCTATAGAAAATAAATACCAGAACAGCATTCCAGCTCCACTGCACCACTGTGCACAACCTCATGGAGGCCTGTCACAAATAAAGCCACTGCAGGGCAAAGGCCGTGTCAAACAAGCAACTAGTCTTGAGCCGAGTTTTAAAAAAGTGAACAGAATAAACATCCCAGCTGCAGCTGAGCAGGGAATTCCAAAGCCCACACAGCGGCTACGGGCTCCCAGCACTCCAGGCAGTAACCCAGTGCACACAGACCTCAACAGGCAGCCAGGAACACAAGAGAAAATCACTAGGGTAGTAATGTGTGGCAGATCTAGTGTTGAGTTCACAGTGCCAGCGGAATGTAATTCATTATTAGCCAAACTCACCCCAAGTGCTCAGGAGAGAGAAGAGAGTTACAGGGCATGCAATTGCTATAAAGCAGTCAGGGATAAGGTCCGCTTCACATCAACAGCATATTTTAAAAACGCTTTAATACTCTCTTTTTAATGATCATATTTCTACAAAGAGAAGTGTGCATCCAGGCTACTGTACATAACAAATGAATACATAAAACTTCCAGAAAGAGGAAACTCCCTTGGGATCAAATTCAAGAGTCTTTTACTGTTTCCACAGTTTTTAAAAACAAACTGTATCTCACTGCAGGCAGTGCCACTGTCGCTCTTTCAAGAGTTCTACAATATTATATTTCTATGAAATGATAATGTAGAAGGACACAGACTTCTAATGTTGACACCTTTGAAAGACAGTAAAAACAAACAGTTGTACATGTTTATCAGCACGAAATCAGTACACTTGCTTTGTAATTATATACAATACTTGCTTTTCAACATAGCTCAGAACAGTGATTTTTTTTTTTTTGTTTATTATTTATTTATTATTATTTATTTCTTAGCAGACGCCCTTATCCAGGGCGACTTACAATCGTAAGCAAAAACATTTCAAGTGTTACAATACAAGTAATACAATTTTGTTTATGACTATGTGTGGTGAATTACATTATTAAAACATCAGTGCTTTTCATAGTACTAGTCAGAAGACTCCTTGCCGTCCTAGTTAATTATTAACTTCTACATCCTATTTAAATATTGTTTCCAGACACAGTCAGCCACGACTCAGCCTCTTTGCCTCACTCCACCCTTTCTATTTCAGGTCTTTAAACATTTACCACAGATCTCAACAAGCATTCTGGTGCCGCGTGAACCAGTCACTGCTAAACTGAAACATTTTAAAAGCAAAGTGTTTACAGCACATCTTCAAACAGGCCTGTCCAAAGCGGGTCCTTCCACTAGACCTAGTCTGTGCTGCAAACCATGTTCTAAATTGTTAAAGCGAACCTCGATCCAGACTCTGCACTATTTCAATCTATCATTTAAACCTGGAGTGGAACACCCTTCTCTTAAAAGTATACAAATCTCAAAATTACGAAAAACAATTAGTACACTAGAACATAAAAACCAGCTCAAGAAAAAACAAACCTTATGTGCTTTGGAAAACTGCTTGGCACACCCAAAACAGTAGCTACATACCTAACCCCCTCCCTTCCCCAAAACTTGAATCATACCCCTAACCCTAAGCCCTCCTCAATATCTGAAGAAATAACTCTCTTTACCGCAGATATCTCTGTCAGATAATGAGCTGGAAAAAAGATTCTACAGGCAAGGAAAGAAAAGAGAAGTCTTACCGGGTACAACCTGATGAAATGGTGCTGTGAGTTGAGCTGCCCTGAAGTTCCTTTCCTCTGAGCCTGTGTGTATGTGCGTGTGAGGGTGTGGTACACAGCCTGTTTATATCTCTCTCTCTCTCTCTCTCTCTCTCTCAGAGTGTGTGTTTGCACTGAGCTGGCCCCTTCTACCTTGTGTGACACACCCACTCCACTCACCTGAGTGACGACTGTTCTCAAACACACCTGCTCCCGAGACAGCATTGGCACAGGCAGGCAGGGCTCTTTCACTGCTTCACTTTATTTCTTTTTAAAAAGCCATTGTTCTTCAGTGTTGCAGGTAGTGAGATTAATGATGGGCACGAGTCAAACTTGTCCTCTGTGTGCGTGTGTGTGTGCGTGCTTGAGCATGCCTGTGTCTGTGTCCACGTGTGCTTGCGCGTGTGTGCGTATATGTGTGTCAGTGTGTGTCTGTGTATTGTCTGAGTGCGTGCATCTGTGTGAGTGCGAGCGAGTATGAGTGTGAGTGTATGGAGAGCATATAGTGATTTGGAATATTACAAAGATGCTGTGTCTTTTTATATGGCAATAGTGTTATATTGCAAAATGGTAGAAGGCTAGAAATCAGAAAAAGAAAATAGGTATGCTGTTGAACCGCTCCTCCTTTTCAGTGTGGTACAAAACTAAACTGGCTCCTAATAAAATATAAGGTATAATCATTTGATACAGTGCGCCTTGCCTGTCTGTGATTTCTCAGAATGAGTTTAAAATAAAAATCCAACACTGAAATCACAAGTTAAGATGAGCCACCAGACTGAATCCTTTAATCTAATCTCTTCTGAATGATCAGCACAGGATTCATTTCAAATACAATTGGAAGAAAGAAGGAAAGAGAATAGGCACAGTCTTGGATACCATGCTTATAGCCCTGCCTTGCTGGCTTCACCATGGTAACAGCTGTTAATAGTGTAATACAGGAAGGCTATCCTGGGCGTCGTCCATCACAACACCCTGCACAGCAACTGGAACTAATGACTCTCCATTCTAATGCTAGCAACATAAATCTCATCCACATTATATATTAGTATATGTGTGTCTGTCCTGTCTGGTTTCATTCAGAACACATTTACCAGAGGATTACGTTCGTTTTTGAATTTAAATTGAATTCCAAATAGATGCCGAAAATGATTATTTGAATGAATGATACAAAGGGAATTCATCCAAGACTGGAATATAATGCAAAAGGAATCTACTTGGAAGCAAAACAGGTTTTTACTAAATCCAATTGGATTTCTAATTCAGTCTTGAAGTGATATTATGAATGCAAAAAAACAGGGTTGATATTTAGTGCTGGTATAGCCTGATTGTGTTAAGAAATTAAATCAATTGAGGTTTCACATACAATTAGCAAACAAATAAATTCATAACTACTTATTGTTTCCATTCCCTGCTAAAAACAGAAGACAAAAGCTTGAGGGGAGTCAATCAGGCACCCAACACCCCTGAGGCAAAACGGAAAGTGACTGCGGTTTGCCATTGTCATGAAGTGGGTACAGTTTGAAGCTTGTCATTGTCATGATGTGTTTCGATCCCGAGGTGTTCTAGCGCCACAGCTGTAGGAACACTAACCACAATAATACAATGAAATACTGAGCTTGAACAACAAGTCCAGTGTGCAGCATGTATTGTGCAATCTGAATAGTGTCACTCAAACAAGCTGGCAGGGTGTGTCAGGACCTCCAGTATTACAGTGTGAGTGCAGGGAGCAGGGAGTTACTGAACAGGCTGGCAGGGTGTGTCAGGACCTCCAGTATTACAGTGTGAGTGCAGGGAGCAGGGAGTTACTGAACAGGCTGGCAGGGTGTGTCAGGACCTCCAGTATTACAGTGTGAGTGCAGGGAGCAGGGAGTTACTGAACAGGCTGGCAGGGCGTGTCAGGACCTCCAGTATTACAGCGTGAGTGCAGGGAGCAGGGAGTTATTGAACAGGCTGGCAGGGCGTGTCAGGACCTCCAGTATTACAGTGTGAGTGCAGGGAGCAGGGAGTTACTGAACAGGCTGGCAGGGTGTGTCAGGACCTCCAGTATTACAGTGTGAGTGCAGGGAGCAGGGAGTTACTGAACAGGCTGGCAGGGCGTGTCAGGACCTCCAGTATTACAGTGTGAGCGCAGGGAGCAGGGAGTTACTGAACAGGCTGGCAGGGTGTGTTAGGACCTCCAGTATTACAGTGTGAGCGCAGGGAGCAGGGAGTTATTGAACAGGCTGGCAGGGCGTGTCAGGACCTCCAGTATTACAGTGTGAGTGCAGGGAGCAGGGAGTTATTGAACAGGCTGGCAGGGCGTGTCAGGACCTCCAGTATTACAGTGTGAGTGCAGGGAGCAGGGAGTTATTGAACAGGCTGGCAGGGCGTGTCAGGACCTCCAGTATTACAGTGTGAGTGCAGGGAGCAGGGAGTTACTGAACAGGCTGGCAGGGTGTGTCAGGACCTCCAGTATTACAGTGTGAGCGCAGGGAGCAGGGAGTTACTGAACAGGCTGGCAGGGTGTGTCAGGACCTCCAGTATTACAGTGTGAGCGCAGGGAGCAGGGAGTTATTGAACAGGCTGGCAGGGCGTGTCAGGACCTCCAGTATTACAGTGTGAGCGCAGGGAGCAGGGAGTTATTGAACAGGCTGGCAGGGTGTGTCAGGACCTCCAGTATTACAGTGTGAGCGCAGGGAGCAGGGAGTTATTGAACAGGCTGGCAGGGCGTGTCAGGACCTCCAGTATTACAGTGTGAGCGCAGGGAGCAGGGAGTTATTGAACAGGCTGGCAGGGTGTGTCAGGACCTCCAGTATTACAGTGTGAGCGCAGGGAGCAGGGAGTTATTGAACAGGCTGGCAGGGCGTGTCAGGACCTCCAGTATTACAGTGTGAGTGCAGGGAGCAGGGAGTTATTGAACAGGCTGGCAGGGCGTGTCAGGACCTCCAGTATTACAGTGTGAGTGCAGGGAGCAGGGAGTTATTGCACCTCCCTTTCTCCACATGGCACCAAACAGTTAAGTACTTCCTTTCAACAGGACACCCTGTTAACCCTCAATGGCTGAGTGTTTTTTCTCAATTCAGCCTCAATTTGAAGAAAGAAAATGAAAAACTGGACATTGATGGAAAATCTCTTCATGCATATAACAGGCTCTCAACTACTGTAGCTAGGAGACAGAGCACAAACAAACCAATAGAACAATAATAACCCTCTGTATACAATGACACAGCGAGCAGAGCTGGTTTGAGAGGCCAGCAACCAGGACCATAGGGGCCCCCACTAGGCAATGTTATATCTACTGAGCAGTGAAAAACAAAACTGGAAAGCAAAAATTCAGACTAGAACCGCATCTGTCACCTTGCTATGGCCAAGTGGCCAAGACTGTTTACTTTTACAACAATTGTTGTTAATATAAAATGGCCTGGTTGTAACAATAAGGCCTGCTGATCTTTTAAGATGGCTTTCTGAATTTTGAAAGCGATTTGTTTATTTCTTGTGTGAAGAGAGCCACTGGGCTTCACATTGGAACAGAGGCGTGCCTGGAGAGATCTTCGTACTGGGCATCTCAAATCCATTACAACAATACAATTCATAAATGGATTTCAAACTATAACAAGCTTCAATACTAGGGAACCCCAGACAGCCGCTGATGATCCCAGCCCTGGAAGTGCTAACATTAAAATGAATGTAATCTCCCTTCGGCTGATAATTGTACTGTAGTAAAAGGCTGAATATTCCCTGGGAGGGTGAAAGCCCCATTGCATTGAACAGGATTAACTCCTTCCAGAAACACCATCCTCAGCGCATTCCTGAGAAGCTTCCTCACTGTCCATCATTATCATAGGGAGACTGGGAGAACTAAACCTGGGCACTTCCACACCATAAACCGGAACACAGTCTCCAAAGAGAGGCTTCTATAAGATGCACTGTAATGTTATTGTATATGTTACAGGGTTACACTAGAAACATCATGAGTCATTATGTAAAAGCCATAGCCCCCAGCAGCGCAGGCCAATTAAACTGGACCATCCAAAGGGTATTGTGTAACTATGGAAGAAACAGTGTTCAATATTGAACTATATTTAGTTGTCCGAATGTTAGCATGTATGAAACAGTACGTAATAAGAACGTTTTCTACTCACCTACTTTATTTTATTTTGCGTACATCCTTATATCCAACACTACACTATTTTTTAATCATAAACGAGCAGGTTTAATCACTAACCCTACCAGGATTCCCAATTCTGTGATCTCAGAAATGATTACAGAATTCACAATTCTGCAGACATTTGCAGAAATTGTCTCACATAGGAAACCGTTTTTTGGTTATTAATATTTTTAAATCAGAAATACAGGCATGTTAATTTGCTGTAGTTTATTTTGGTGCTCACAGCACATCCAGCAGCTTCCGTCTAAACTACAGGATGAATCATGCACACAGATTATAACTGCAAATGTTTGTGCTGAATAGTACCCCAAAACCTTCCATGAAGATGTCCCTCGTACTAGCCTCGAAGGCAAAAAAGTTAGGATAATTAAGATAATAGCGATACCGGTTGAAATGAGGGAGGATCCAATCTGAATTAATGGCACCACACACCGGCAGCTACAGTTATACAAATGTGTAACATCTGCAAATAAAAATGTGAAGGATATTATCATTGTTAAAAAATAAATAAATAAATAAATAAACTTTCGAAACCCTCCGGGGCCCTCTGAGTGCGTGGGCCTGTGTGCAGAGTTGTACCTGCTGCACCTGCTATTGCTCCGCCACTGATGCAGGGAATCATGTCCCAAGCACAGAACAGACAGATTCAAATTCTTACGACTTTACAAGATGTTAAATACCCCTTAACACAGGGCGTTTCCCACTCCCCTGTTTCTGGCACTTAGCCAATAGTAACGCGCCCTGTTACTGGGTGTTGGTACTTTTACATGCCCCCGACCCAGCCAAAGCCTGAATTTCAAAAGGTCCTTTGAAATTCAAAGTAACCAGATCTTATCCTGTTTCCCCAGACAGAGGGTGTTACAGGGGAGATATAGTTAAGGATGTATTCCTTCTTACTATAACAAGAGAATTTTAAAATGGTTAAGAATGTCCGCCCATGTTGTTGCATGATCTGAGTGAGATACTTAAAACATGAAGGAACAGAAAAGTTCAGGTTACACAGAAATTAAAGCAGTGTATGTGTGTACACCAGTTGAGATGTGTTCAAAAGATGGGACTATATGTCATGTGCTGAGGTAGCCCTGAAAATGGCTTGCCAGCAAGAAATTACCATTTATGTTAACCCACTATTATTAAGTTTACTATCTTGGGTGTGTCAGTTTTTTCCAGCTGCTAGCAGTTGTTCGTTAGAAGGTGCCGTTGGCTAATTTAACTACCTTCTCAAGAATATGCAACTTCAGATGACCTTACCACTCGCTTCCACTTCCTCTGCCAATCCTTATGAACTAACAGCGTATAGGAGATTTGTGAATTTAGGTCACTCAAGTGTATGGAATGTGTGCTGTAAACAGACAGATCATTTAAACCAAGCAGAATAAAATCTGCTGTTATTTTCTCTATTCCATGTAACAAAAAATAAACAAACAGTTTAAACAAAACACAATACTAAACAAAATGGCACACGGGCCAAAGTAATAAGCACACACTGTAGTTCCTTTTATAAAAACGAGTACCTCGTTCGCTGGCTGGTAGCATTCGCTCTCACTTACTCTCCCTGCTCTGAGTCTGGAGTGGGTCTTTTATACTGTGGCTGGAGCCTTAATTCCCTATTAAAACAATTACCTTATTAAGGCTCCAGCCCCATTCCCACAGGCTTTATTGGGATGGGGATTTAACCCCAGTCTGTTCATTATCACTGCAGCGCTGGCGGATGTACTGCCTTAACCAGCCAGTGTGAGGAAGATCAGGGGAGCCAGTGTGAGTTAGATCAGGGGACCCGGCCTGGCTCCCAGAGTTAAAGCAACAGATCAGGTGTCTGTTTAATCTAGCTTTCTATGTACTTCCATTACACAGACAACACCACACCCCATTACACTTACAAAACTCTACCCCATTGCACAGACAACAGCGCACCCCATTACACTTACAAAACTCTACCCCATTACACAGACAACAGCGCACCCCATTACACTTACAAAACTCTACCCCATTGCACAGACAACACCGCACCCCATTACACTTACAAAACTCTACCCCATTGCACAGACAACACCGCACCCCATTACACTTAAAAAACTCTACCCCATTACACAGACAACACTGACCCCATTACACTTACAAAACTCTACCCCATTACACAGACAACACTGCCCCCATTACACTTACAAAACTCTACCTCATTACACAGACAACACTGCCCCCATTACACTTACAAAACTCTACCCCATTGCACAGACAATGTCGCACCCCATTACACTTACAAAACTCTACCCCATTGCACAGACAACACCGCCCCCTATTACACAGACAATGTCGCACCCCATTACCACTTACAAAACTCTACCCCATTGCACAGACAACAGCGCACCCCATTACATAGACAACACCGCCCCCATTACACTTACAAAACTCTACCCCATTACACAGACAACAGCGCACCCCATTACACTTACAAAACTCTACCCCATTGCACAGACAACACCGCACCCCATTACAGACAACAGCGCACCCCATTACACTTACAAAACTCTACCCCATTACACTTACAAAACTCTACCCCATTACACTTACAAAACTCTACCCCATTACACAGACAACACTGCCCCATTACACTTACAAAACTCTACCCCATTACACAGACAACAATGCCCCCATTACACTTACAAAACTCTACCTCATTGCACAGACAACACTGCCCCCATTACACTTACAAAACTCTACCCCATTACACAGACAACACCGCACCCCATTACACAGACAACACCGCACCCCATTACACTTACAAAACTCATATTAAAAAACAATATTTAAGACAGAACAATAAAGCTCAGTAGAAATCTACTCAGCACGCCCATGTGATTAAAGGATAGGTGTGTGTTGATTTTTATGGAAGTGCATTGGATTTGACTGCTCTCTAAAAGTGCTTTGTGAAACCAGCCCCCATTGCCTCTACTTCCAGAGTCAGGTGTTTTTAATGCCACACAGGTGATGATGTCATACAGCCCAGGTGCTGCTGTGGTGGTTTGTTTTCAAGCCGAGGGGATTATGAACAGAGGAACTGTTCTCAAGCTGTATTATTGTAACGCAGCAGTGAGACTGGACTCTTTGTGTATTTTGCATGCACAGTTACTGTGCTGGAATTGTTCCAGTATGACTGGGAAGCAGCTCCCTGTTGTTGTTCTTCACTGAGCTGGTGAAAGAAGGAACAGATGTGCTTCTCTGTGTTATTGCTTGGCAGCGATGTGGCTGAAACCTGTCTCTCGATTCGCTCACAGGAGAGACCGGAAGAAATGTTGGAATTGAGAAGAGGCCACTGCTCATCGAGAACGGTGCATTGCTGCATACATTTCATTTGATTTCAATAGTATTTCAGAGGTTACTACTGTACCTGGAAAACCATGACATGCTTTTATTAAAAGTGCTTCCTATTGTACCATACAAACAGACTAAATGCGTTGCTCTCGGGGGTTCGTCTGTTTGTTACTTATATTTAAGGTATGTTTAATTGTTTGGTGGCTTCCTCTAATCAATTTGAGAGTGCTTCACTCGTGGGTCTGACACAGTGATGAGGGAGCAAGGTATACACCCTGAACTGGATTGGAGGCAGTCACTGAACACTCAGAAACACACACCAAGAGGGCTGGCCTCTTACAACACAACACAACACAGCGCTAGTTACTTTGGGAGGAGCAGCTGCCCTTGCTTTAGAATCCTGGGAGAGCAGCTGGAGTTGGACAGCATTCAGGAATTCAACTTTCCTTGAAAAAACAAACTAACAGAAAAAAATCCATCCCATTTTCTTTTTAATGGAACTGGACATAATTCAAATTTCAAATAAAGAATAGCAACAGTTAACAGCGTTTCATGTTTCTCTCTTTCCATGTCATAAAAGTAATGTTATCTTAGCTGTTGTTACTAAAATGCAGTCAGACAGGAAAATCCAGTGCTGTTAACTGCTGCCCTGTTAATACACAGCATTCACGACAACCCCAGTGCTGTTAACTGCTGCCCTGTTAATACACAGCATTCATGAGCACCCTGCCAGTGCTGTTAACTGCTGCCCTGTTAATACACAGCATTCATGAGCACCCTGCCAGTGCTGTTAACTGCTGCCCTGTTAATGCACAGCATTCATGACTACCCCAGTGCTGTTAACTGCTGCCCTGTTAATACACAGCATTCATGAGCACCCTGCCAGTGCTGTTAACTGCTGCCCTGTTAATGCACAGCATTCATGAGTACCCTGCCAGTGCTGTTAACTGCTGCCCTGTTAATACACAGCATTCATGAGCACCCTGCCAGTGATGTTAACTGCTGCCCTGTTAATGCACAGCATTCATGACTACCCCAGTGCTGTTAACTGCTGCCCTGTTAATACACAGCATTCATGAGTACCCTGCCAGTGCTGTTAACTGCTGCCCTGTTAATACACAGCATTCATGAGCACCCTGCCAGTGCTGTTAACTGCTGCCCTGTTAATGCACAGCATTCATGACTACCCCAGTGCTGTTAACTGCTGCCCTGTTTACACAGCATTCATGAGTACCCTGCCAGTGCTGTTAACTGCTGCCCTGTTAATACACAGCATTCATGAGTACCCTGCCAGTGCTGTTAACTGCTGCCCTGTTAATACACAGCATTCATGAGTACCCTGCCAGTGCTGTTAACTGCTGCCCTGTTAATACACAGCATTCATGAGTACCCTGCCAGTGCTGTTAACTGCTGCCCTGTTAATACACAGCATTCATGAGCACCCTGCCAGTGCTGTTAACTGCTGCCCTGTTAATACACAGCATTCATGACTACCCCAGTGCTGTTAACTGCTGCCCTGTTTACACAGCATTCATGAGTACCCTGCCAGTGCTGTTAACTGCTGCCCTGTTAATACACAGCATTCATGAGTACCCTGCCAGTGCTGTTAACTGCTGCCCTGTTAATACACAGCATTCATGAGTACCCTGCCAGTACAGCAGGTGTAGGGCCCCACACAGACAGAACATAGTTACTAACAGCACTAACAGTGGACTGAGGTCTTCTTCACTGCACATGTCCCTTTCATCCTGCTTGCATAACAATTAAGACCATGAGATTAAGACCTTTAATAAAAATCCTATCCCGAGCCAGTGCACCCAATGAGAAATACAGTGATAGAACATCAGGGAAAGATTAGACAGACATTAGTATTATTATTATTATTATTATTATTATTATTATTATTATTTATTTCTTAGCAGACACCCTTACCCAGGGCGACTTACAGTTGTATACAAAATAAAATACATATCAAGAATTACTGCACAATTAAGAGCAAGATACAAAATACAATGACTTCAGTCCTAATAAGAGCAAATACAAAACACATTGGGGCAGTTCAAGAGCAGATAACAGTGTTGATAGTTACATCAGGGTTAGATACAAGTGCACGTGAAATACAAAATGGTACAGATTGGATTAAGTGCAGGATTAAATACAGTAAAATAGGGAGCAGGTAAGTGCAAGTTAAAGGGCATTAAAGGCAGAGTGCTATATTGTCCAGAAGGGAAGAGTTGAGTTTTACAGGTGTTGTCTGAAGAGGTGTTTCTTGAGGAGCCGTCGGAAGGTGGTGAGGGACTGGGCAGTCCTGACATACGTAGGAAGGTCGTTCCACCACTGCGGGGTGAGGGTGGAGAAGGAGCGGGCTCTGGAGGCAGGGGAGCGTAGAGGAGGTACAGCCAGTCTTCTAGACATGGACAGTAAGCACTGCCAACTAAGGAAGGATTAGGCAGGCATGGACAGCAAGCACAGCCAGCTCTCTCATGCAGTGGGAGAGCGATAACATTCTCTTTGTATAGAGATGGACTTATAGCCAAAGTATAGGAGTTTTTTTTTACATTGGTAGAATGATACATTGAATAAAAGCTACTTTAAAGTTTAAAATGTAAGATCCAATTGACGGCCCTGCTTGCTTCTCTTTTGCAGGTCGTGTTTTTTGTCTTGGTGAAAGACCACACATACACTAGAGACGGTTCAGTAAACTGAAGCCGGATTTGAATTCTTGAAGCTATGCCACATGCTGACTGCAGCACACAAAAATGTCCTGGCACCTTCTGTTGACTTTGGTGTGAATGCCATTGTTCTAGTTGTGGGCCTGTGTGACTATGTCAATTAAACCTGCTGCTTCCAGGTTGGGTTTGCTTACAGGGGCGTCAGCAGCAGCACTCTTATAACAAGCCATTCTCCTTCCAGAGATAATCTCGACAGATCCAGCATCTCGGATAACAAACTTGGTTTCCAAGCAGTCAGGTTCCAGTGTTAAAGAAATTAAACTACTGTACTGAGAGCAATGTGTGTGTGTGTGCACTTACTGTACTGACAGCAATGTGTGTGTGCACTTACTGTACTGAGAGCAATGTGCAGCGTATGCTGTGGAACATAAAGAGACGGGTTTTAAAATAACTAAACTCCAAAGCTGTGAATGTGCATTTCCCCTCTGATAAGGTTCACTACCCCATATTAAACAATACCTGGCTTTGTTTTGTGTCAAGGATAGAGCATGTTTTCATTCTTCAACAAGAGAAATAGTATGTGCCCACAATCGTGTAACAATTGTACACTCACACCAAATGCACCAAGTGTCTGTTAAGAGCATTCTTCAAGAGTTTAGCCTCCTGTGCTCCATACCCTCAGAAAGCAGAATGCAGCTTGTTTGAAAAGTGGGTCCACCAAACCTGACAGCACCTTCAGGCCACAGACAAAGGCATTTAACCCTGAAGTTGGATCTGCAGCATGTCCAGAGTCCTTGTCAGCCTGTGATCCAGGTATCAGACTCTCTCTAAATCAGGATCTGCAGCATGTCCAGAGTTCATGTCAGCCTGTGATCCAGGTATCAGACTATCTCTAAATCAGGATCTGCAGCATGTCCAGAGTCCTTGTCAGCCTGTGATCCAGGTATCAGACTCTCTCTAAATCAGGATCTGCAGCATGTCCAGAGTCCTTGTCAGCCTGTGATCCAGGTATCAGACTCTCTCTAAATCAGGATCTGCAGCATGTCCAGAGTTCATGTCAGCCTGCGAGCCAGGTATCGGACTATCTCTAAATCAGGATCTGCAGCATGTCCAGAGACCATGTCAGCCTGCGAGCCAGGTATCAGACTCTCTCTAAATCAGGATCTGCAGCATGTCCAGAGACCATGTCAGCCTGCGAGCTAGGTATCGGCCTCTCTCTAAATCAGGATCTGCAGCATGTCCAGAGTTCATGTCAGCCTGTGATCCAGGTATCGGACTATCTCTAAATCAGGATCTGCAGCATGTCCAGAGACCATGTCAGCCTGCGAGCCAGGTATCAGACTCTCTCTAAATCAGGATCTGCAGCATGTCCAGAGTTCATGTCAGCCTGTGATCCAGGTAAAGACTCTCTCTAAATCAGGATCTGCAGCATGTCCAGAGTTCATGTCAGCCTGTGATCCAGGTATCAGACTCTCTCTAAATCAGGATCTGCAGCATGTCCAGAGACCATGTCAGCCTGCGAGCCAGGTATTGGACTCTCTCTAAATCAGGATCTGCAGCATGTCCAGAGTTCATGTCAGCCTGTGATCCAGGTATCAGACTCTCTCTAAATCAGGATCTGCAGCATGTCCAGAGTTCATGTCAGCCTGTGATCCAGGTATTGGACTCTCTCTAAATCAGGATCTGCAGCATGTCCAGAGTTCATGTCAGCCTGTGATCCAGGTATCAGACTCTCTCTAAATCAGGATCTGCAGCATGTCCAGAGACCATGTCAGCCTGCGAGCCAGGTATCAGACTCTCTCTAAATCAGGATCTGCAGCATGTCCAGAGTCCTTGTCAGCCTATGACCCAGGTATCGGACTATCTCAAAATCAGGAGTGGCCAAAGCTGGTACCTCCAGTCCTGGTCTTGGTTCCAATCCTGTTCTAAATTGTTTAATTTAACCAATTAATCCTCCATCCAGACCCTGAAGTAGTTCATTATATAACTGTACCTGTTTAACGTGGAGTGAAATAATGGTCCTCAGGACTGTGATTGGACAGCCCTGCTCTAAAAAAAAACTGCATTTCTTTATTTTAGTTTCAAGGTGGTCTTTTAATTATTATTTATTTCTTAGCCGACACCCTTATCCAGGGCGACTTACAATTGTTACAAGATATCACATTATTTTTACATACAATTACCCATTTATACAGTTGGGTTTTTACTAAAGCAATCTAAGTAAAGTACCTTGCTCAAGGGTACAGCAGCAGTGTCCCCCACCAGGGATTGAACCCACAACCCTCCGGTCAAGAGTCCAGAACCCTAACCACTACTCCACACTGCTGCTCTAATGTAACAACATCTTGAAATGTAATTCGCAGGATATTCCACTTTTAATAAGGAACCCTGATGTCAGTTTATACTGACTGCATTATGCAAACCTTACAGAATAGGCAATACAATCAACAAAACAATATGCAAGAAATCACTTGTAAAATAAAATGCAATGTAGAAACAAAACTATAAACACAGCGCCCCCTTGTGCTATTCTGCAGCACAGCATGTACTGTATAAGGGCTGTCCTGTTTCAAGCTTCCCCGTTTCCACTGTAGTTTACATGACATTCTCTCTGACCTTTTGTACAAAACAATACATATTTTCTTTAGGACATCCTCACTGTGTAACCCCTTCAGATACACAAAGAACTGAGTGGCTGTGCAAACGGTTTATTTTTAAAACACATTTGAGAGCGACTCAAGAGGAAACTGACAAATGACCAGACCCAACCTGTCAGTACATTGGAAACCATGCTTTAAATGATTCAAGTTTGCATGATTTTCATTTGTGGGCCACACATGTCCCTTGTATTTTAAAGGATTAAGACGGCAAAGACAACCTGATGCAAATCACCGCTGATCTGACTGATCACGTCAAGACCAAAGACGCTTCTCTTTTCTGCAAACTTTGATTGCATCCCTACGGTATTTAACCATCATACCAAATGAATATTTAAAAGTAAATACTGGAGTGTACTACTGGGGGCAGCCAGGATTGTTCAGGTTAATTGGGTACCAGTCTCATTTACTATGCAAAGCATCTCAGTCACAAGAACCACATTTCATTTATTTCAGAGGCACACAATACTACCACCTGTTGGCAGATACCAGAACTACAGCCTTAAAACCTGTGTTGTGCAAACGCTGGGACTGTACAGACAACACATTAAAGAGGAGGAGGAAGAACAAAAACGATGATATTATTCTAAAGAGGACTTGCTTTTCATAGCCTGGTCAAAACCTTAAGAGCCAAGTCAAATCCTTGATACGCGTGATACATCAATAATACCACATTGCATATGAACCCCTTATACAAAATAGTTTAGTGTCATATTGTAAAAAGATACATATACTGTATATATTAGTATGTGATACTGCTTGAGGGATATCATCAAGTCCAATAAAACTCTGTAACAGTACTTATTTAAGTTCATTTTGGAAAACAAAAAAAAACATTGCAAAGTGCGCAGCTAGACAGACAATGCATGTATTAAAACCCAAACGTGCTTCAGTTAAAATGATAGACCAGGATACCCTACTGCTCTTTGCATTAAAGCAGCTCAACTTGATAAGAAGTTTTAGCCTCAACAAATATACAGAGGAAACTAAATGTCTGTATAAAGAGAGTCAATAATGGCTAGCTTAAACTATTTTTTGTGAAAACCCTACATTTTATGCCCATTGATTTTGAACAGTATGCCCTTCGTATAAAATAATCCTGTGACGATGGTCTGCCTGCTCTCTTGTGTAGAACTGTACCTCAGCTTGGATAGACGACCTGTTGCGATGCAGTCCCATTTCCAGTGATCTGCACAGACGAGTCAGCATTCACAACATGGTAACACTGCTCAGAAAGACAAGGGGCAGCCCTGCAGTGTTCACAGCATTCACAACAAGGTAACACTGCTCAGAAAGACAAGGGGCAAGCCCTGCAGTGTTCACAGCATTCACAACAAGGTAACACTGCTCAGAAAGACAAGGGGCAAGCCCTGCAGTGTTCACAGCATTCACAACAAGGTAACACTGCTCAGAAAGACAAGGGGCAAGCCCTGCAGTGTTCACAGCATTCACAACAAGGTAACACTGCTCAGAAAGACAAGGGGCAAGCCCTGCAGTGTTCACAGCATTCACAACAAGGTAACACTGCTCAGAAAGACAAGGGGCAAGCCCTGCAGTGTTCACAGCATTCACAACAAGGTAACACTGCTCAGAAAGACAAGGGGCAAGCCCTGCAGTGTTCACAGGATTCACAACAAGGTAACACTGCTCAGAAAGACAAGGGGCAAGCCCTGCAGTGTTCACAGCATTCACAACAAGGTAACACTGCTCAGAAAGACAAGGGGCAAGCCCTGCAGTGTTCACAGCATTCACAACAAGGTAACACTGCTCAGAAAGACAAGGGGCAGCCCTGCAGTGTTCACAGCATTCACAACAAGGTAACACTGCTCAGAAAGACAAGGGGCAAGCCCTGCAGTGTTCACAGCATTCACAACAAGGTAACACTGCTCAGAAAGACAAGGGGCAAGCCCTGCAGTGTTCTCAGTATGTGGCTTGCATTAATAAGCGACACCATTTGAGGTCAATCTACATTACCACTGCTGATTTGACAAAAATAGCTAAACTTACTTTAGAAAAAAAAAAACACACATTCATAATAGTATTTTAAAAATATACATAATATCGAGGAGAGAAGTTTACTCACCCACATCAAAAGCAGGAACACTGAACTCTGTCCGAACTTGACACGCTTCGACGCAGCTTGAGTGCACTGAACTAATTGCTGGCGTTTCGTTTTTGTCATTACATAAATCACATTTAAAGACGAAGATGATAGAATGTAGCGTGTTATTAACCAAGAAAAATAAAAAACAAACTAACACATAAACATCATGTCGTCACAACTAAGTTTGTAAAACATATATTTATTTTACCTGCGTTTTCAACAAACTGCTTAGACCGAGATTGGTTTAAGAAAGTTCTGCATAGACAGCTGACCGTTAAACAAACACAGGGTAAACCATTCTGATATCTGTGGGGAGGAGACACCCGCTGTGACAAAGTTCTGTGCAATTAAAGATTCACATTTTCTAAACACAGCTCCAAACGGTATTTTACTTTTATCAAATAACTAGTTTGCGTTTGCGTGTTTTACTTCTATGTATACACAATGACAGCTGCACACCTGTAGTGGTCATGTTAAAGCCTCTCTCTCTCTCTTCAGATATGCAGCTTTCAGAAGCAGGGACATTAACTATATGCTGAAATATGAAGTTAGCATTGAAACAATAGGTAATGACATGAGATTCACACAGCATACATACTGAGCAGGTAAGAAGTGAAAGATTAGGAACACGCATCTCTTTGAAGGGTATTTTTGCAAAGAAGAGAATCTATCTATCAAACTCAGTTCTGCTGAACCTTGCTCAGTACCTTATTCATATCATAATCCAGGGGTAAAGTACATATACAGTAGATACGGAGGTTCTCTCCGTGCACAGTTTCCCATACTTACATTTTAACATATAGGTTATATATAGAGATCCACTTGTCCAATTGAGATGAAACTTGCTAAAAAACCAATAACACGTTTAGGGTATATGATTAGTGCAGAATACCCTGGTGTGTGTGGATGCTGTCTGACTGCATCTCACACTCACTGTACATGTTTAGACATACAAGAATGTGCACATATACTACAACGCCTGAAGACTCGTCATATTTTATATACCTACCTGCATGAAACCTCTGGGGGTGACGATTTACATTTTCAGTCAGTAATCAGTGACATAGGCACTCGTGTGAAAATGTTAGACCACTTTGTGGTTTAATTGGGCATCTTAAACTTCTAAAAAGTGTCATGCATTTTACCATTTGTGGCTATGCGTTCCTTTTCTCTTACTATTTTAAATTGCTTGCATGCGTGGCCTATGAAGTCATCAGTTAAATTTGACAATCACTAATTTGCCTATTTTGACAATTTCCCAAGGTTTTCAGTTCCAGTGGTTTGATTTGATATGCACAACAAATCAAAACAGAAGCAATGGGGTGTTCTTATACATGTGCACACTGCTGAACTACAGAAGCAATGGGGTGTTCTAATACATGTGCACACTGCTGAACTACAGAAGCAATGGGGTGTTCTAATACATGTGCACACTTCTGAACTACAGAAGCAATGGGGTGTTCTAATACATGTGCACACTGCTGAACTACAGAAGCAATGGGGTGTTCTAATACATGTGCACACTGCTGAACTACAGAAGCAATGGGGTGTTCGAATACATGTGCACACTGCTGAACTACAGAAGCAATGGGCTGTTCTAATACATGTGCACACTGCTGAACTACAGAAGCAATGGGGTGTTCTAATACATGTGCACACGACTGTTTCTGCAATTCAATATTTTGGAATTCCAATTCATTATACCCATGTTCCTGTAATGTGGCACAGAAAGATGATTACCAAGTAGTCTCCCTTCGCTCTGAGCAAAGCATCTTATTTTCTTTCCTGAAATAAAATCAACATTAATGTAGGGTTACCATATGGCTCCAGATTAACCGGACGCTTTGAGACAGACCGGGATTTCAAAACTCCCCCTAAATTGAAAGTAATTCACGTATAAATTAGCTCCACCTTTGCTGAGATTAATCCTGCTGTGGTGGAATTGCTTGGGTGCAGCAAACAAGTCCCACTGATCAGCTGCTTCTGATCAGATCTTAATGAACGAATAGCTAATCTATTGATAGAGCAACGAGATGATGATGTGACTGAATTTTAACAAACAGAAAAAAATAGCGACTGGCTGCAATTCATTCTTAGTATAATACAATTATTTGACGCTCACATGGGTATTTAAGCGCCATTATTAATTGTAGCTGAGGATGGTTCATTTACACATTCATTTACTTCAATTTAGGGGCAAGTTTGAAATCCCATTCTGTCTCACAGCGTCCAGTTAATCTGGAGCCACGTGGTAACCCTAATTAATGGTTCTCCTAAAGAACTCTTGTTTAGACCATGAAGAGAGTCTGAAAGCAATCATGTGCATGCACTGTATACAAGTATGCAGCTGCCACATATAATGTGCATCCTCCTGAATGTGTGATGTGTAGGGTAAACACAATGTGCATCCTCCTGAATGTGTGATGTGTAGGGTAAACACAATGCGTGTCCTGAATGTGTGATGTGTAGGGTAAACACAATGTGTGTCCTGAATGTGTGATGTGTAGGGTAAACACAACGTGTGTCTTGAATGTGTGATGTGTAGGGTAAACACAATATGTGTCCTGAATGTGTGATGTGTAGGGTAAACACAATGTGTGTCCTGAATGTAATGTGTAGGGTAAACAGAATGTGTTTCCTGAATGTGTGATGTGTAGGGTAAACACAATGTGTCCTGAATGTGTGATGTGTAGGGTAAACACAACGTGTGTCTTGAATGTGTGATGTGTAGGGTAAACACAACGTGTGTCCTGAATGTGTGATGTGTAGGGTAAACACAATATGTGTCCTGAATGTGTGTCCTCCTGTATGTGTAGGGTAAACACAATGTGTGTCCTGAATGTGTGATGTGTAGGGTAAACACAACGTGTGTCTTGAATGTGTGATGTGTAGGGTAAACACAATATGTGTCCTGAATGTGTGATGTGTAGGGTAAACACAATGTGTGTCCTGAATGTGTGTCCTCCTGTATGTGTAGGGTAAACACAATGTGTGTCCTGAATGTGTGTCCTCCTGTATGTGTAGGGTAAACACAATGTGTGTCCTGAATGTGTGATGTGTAGGGTAAACACAACGTGTGTCTTGAATGTGTGATGTGTAGGGTAAACACAATATGTGTCCTGAATGTGTGATGTGTAGGGTAAACACAATGTGTGTCCTGAATGTGTGTCCTCCTGTATGTGTAGGGTAAACACAATGTGTGTCCTGAATGTGTGATGTGTAGGGTAAACACAACGTGTGTCTTGAATGTGTGATGTGTAGGGTAAACACAACGTGTGTCCTGAATGTGTGATGTGTAGGGTAAACACAATATGTGTCCTGAATGTGTGATGTGTAGGGTAAACACAATGTGTGTCCTGAATGTGTGATGTGTAGGGTAAACACAACGTGTGTCTTGAATGTGTGATGTGTAGGGTAAACACAACGTGTGTCCTGAATGTGTGATGTGTAGGGTAAACACAATATGTGTCCTGAATGTGTGATGTGTAGGGTAAACACAATGTGTGTCCTCCTGTATGTGTAGGGTAAACACAATGTGTGTCCTGAATGTGTGATGTGTAAACACAATGTGTGTCCTGAATGTGTGATGTGTAGGGTAAACACAACGTGTGTCTTGAATGTGTGATGTGTAGGGTAAACACAATATGTGTCCTGAATGTGTGATGTGTAGGGTAAACACAATGTGTGTCCTGAATGTGTGTCCTCCTGTATGTGTAGGGTAAACACAATGTGTGTCCTGAATGTGTGATGTGTAGGGTAAACACAACGTGTGTCTTGAATGTGTGATGTGTAGGGTAAACACAACGTGTGTCCTGAATGTGTGATGTGTAGGGTAAACACAATATGTGTCCTGAATGTGTGATGTGTAGGGTAAACACAATGTGTGTCCTGAATGTGTGATGTGTAGGGTAAACACAACGTGTGTCTTGAATGTGTGATGTGTAGGGTAAACACAACGTGTGTCCTGAATGTGTGATGTGTAGGGTAAACACAATATGTGTCCTGAATGTGTGATGTGTAGGGTAAACACAATGTGTGTCCTCCTGTATGTGTAGGGTAAACACAATGTGTGTCCTGAATGTGTGATGTGTAAACACAATGTGTGTCCTGAATGTGTGATGTGTAGGGTAAACACAATGTGTGTCCTGAATGTGTGATGTGTAGGGTAAACACAATGTGTGTCCTGAATGTAATGTGTAGGGTAAACAGAATGTGTTTCCTGAATGTGTGATGTGTAGGGTAAACACAATGTGTCCTGAATGTGTGATGTGTAGGGTAAACACAATGTGTGTCTTGAATGTGTGATGTGTAGGGTAAACACAATGTGTGTCTTGAATGTGTGATGTGTAGGGTAAACACAATGTGTGTCCTGAATGTGTGATGTGTAGGGTAAACACACTAGGGTTTGCTCTTGTTACTCAGCGGCTGCTGCAAGTCACAGTAATGTGTAGGTGTTTATTGAAGGAACTGTGAGAGTTGAATTCACACAACCTGTGTATTGTTAATTAATAGATATAGAACATTGTATAATTATAAACAAGTAGGAATTTAGATGTAACCAGAGGAGAGAGTACCTATAGAGCAGCTATAATGGAGGATTCATTGAGGAATGATGTAACCAGAGCAGCGACAATGAAGGATTCATTGAGGAATGATGTAACCAGAGCAGTGATAATGAAGGAAGATTCATTGAGGAATGATGTAACCAGAGCAGTGATAATGAAGAGAGGATTCATTGAGGAATGATGTAACCAGAGCAGTGATAATGAAGAGAGGATTCACTGAGGAATAGTAACCACAGCAGCGACAATGAAGGATTCATTGAGGAATGATGTAACCAGAGCGGTGATAATGAAGGAGGATTCATTGAGGAATGATGTAACCAGAGCAGCGACAATGAAGGATTCATTGAGGAATGATGTAACCAGAGCGGTGATAATGAAGGAGGATTCATTGAGGAATGGTGTAACCAGATCAATGATAATAGAGAGGATTCATTGAGGAATGATGTAACCAGAGCAGCGATAATGAAGAGAGGTTTCATTGAGGAATGATGTAACCAGAGCAGTGATAATGAAGAGAGGATTCATTGAGAAATGATGTAACCAGAGCAGCAACAATGAAGAGAGGATTCATTGAGGAATGATGTAACCAGATCAATGATAATAAAGAGAGGATTGATAATGAAGAGAGGATTCAATGAGGAATGATGTAATCAGATCAATGATAATGAAGAGAGGATTCAATGAGGAATGATGTAATCAGATCAATGATAATAAAGAGGATTCATTGCAGAATGGTGTAATCAGATCAATGATAATAGAGAGGATTCATTGAGGAATGGTGTAACCAGAGCAGTGATAATGAAGAGAGGATTCATTGAGGAATGGTGTAACCAGAGCAGCGACAAAGGATTAATTGAGGAATGATGTGACCAGAGCAGTGATAATGAAGGAGGATTCATTGAGGAATGGTGTAACCAGAGCAGTGATAATGAAGGAGGATTCATTGAGGGATGATGTAACCAGAGCAGCGACAAAGGATTAATTGAGGAATGATGTGACCAGAGCAGTGATAATGAAGAGAGGATTCATTGAGGAATGGTGTAACCAGAGCAGTGATAATGAAGAGAGGATTCATTGAGAAATGATGTAACCAGAGCGGTGATAATGAAGGATTCATTGAGGAATGATCTAACCAGAGCAGCGATAATGAAGAGAGGATTCATTGAGGAATGATGTAACCAGAGCGGTGATAATGAAGAGAGGATTCATTGAGGAATGATGTAACCAGAGCAGCAACAATGAAGGATTCATTGAGGAATGATGTAAACAGAGCGGTGATAATGAAGGAGGATTCATTGAGGAATGATGTAACCAGAGCAGTGATAATGAAGAGAGGATTCATTGAGGAATGATGTAACCAGAGCAGCGATAATGAAGAGAGGATTCATTGAGGAATGATGTAACCAGAGCAGCGATAATGAAGAGAGGATTCATTGAGGAATGATGTAACCAGAGCAGCGATAATGAAGAGAGGATTCATTGAGGAATGATGTAACTGAGGTAGGTATAAAAACAAGCTTAATCAGAGCTTTGTTAGATCAGGGAAAGAAAAGACTTCTGTACCCTCTAGTCTCTGAAATAGGCAAACATGCATTAATACCTTTTTTCGGATTGCTTGCTGTTCTAAGTTTAACTGTGGGTCCTGTTGGGAAGGGCCAAAGTACATAGGCAAGAATTAGAGACTTTTGGAGAATGACCCCTGGGACAAAACAAGCCTTGCAATTCCTTGCAACATGTTACATTGACATTATGTCTTTAAAAAGAGAAGCACTGCAGAAGCTGGTCTTAAAAGTAGAACAAATATTGTGAATATCTTTAGATTCTGTTCAACAGTTTTGTATAAACGTTTTTTTTTTTTTTTTCAGAAATAAATGAAGGCAATTTCAATGTTCCATGGAAACCAAAAAGTAAACAAAAAAGCCAATTCAATTTCAATGAATACAATTAAAAACAAAAGCAATGTTTGTGTCTCGACATTACCATTTCCACACCAAATGGCTAGCTTAGTGTTTATTTCAGGAGTATGTATGGTACAGTAAAATGATATTAGTCATAAAAATTGTGTTTTTAAAAAGGTGCTTTAATATGACATGTCATTGTCTGAAGGATATAGAACACAAAACTGCGTAACACATCACTGAAAACATGAGGCCCAGTAAAGCTCTTCTACAGTTAAAACCCTGCACTCTGCAGCAGCGGATCCAAACACGGAATAATAATAATACAACTACACTTCCCTTAGTCAAGTGCTCGACTGCTACATTCACACATGCAAATACAAAATAAAATAGAATACAAATAAATCTCTGTTGTGGGTATTACACAAAGCAAAGTGCCTTCTCGTTAACGTTCACAAAGTGAAGTCCTTTCCCAAATCTGCTAATGCAGTGGTTTCCAATGACACACTATAGACGTGTAAAGGAGTTCCTGAAAACCCCATTACAATCTACAATGGCTATCAATCATGTGAAGGGTTTACAAACTGCAAAAACTCCTCAACTTCTACAAACATTCTCACGACTTACTGTGATGGCCTCCTGTTGCACACTCATTTTGAAATGCAAAACTTTGCAGATATTTTTATTCCCATTTCCTGGGTCATCAAATAAGCCACGTTGTCTAGGCAGGGAATCTCCAGCACACACCATACTGCAGCTTGTTCCAAGCCATTCCACAATAAAAAGTACCAGCGCTAGTCATTTTATACCCAAAACAGAATAAACAATACAATTAAAAAAATATTTAAAGTTGTTAAAATGGTACTGCGTGTCATTATGAATGCTGCAGTTAGTATATGATGTGAGAAATAGGAGTTGTTCTGGAGAAACTGGGCTGAGTGCATACGGAACATGATAATGAACCAAGATAAAGCACACGGCTTGCACATAGTATGAGCGTGCGCATGTAAATCAAACAAAGTTACTGAAGAACTGACAATACCACCATCGCATCTGGATCCTACTGGATTCACAGCAATACATTGGAAAATATCTGCAAAATAGACTTACCTCCAAATATCTTATCATATAAATATACACTGTTTATTGTTTTTATACTGAAGGTTTGTAACACTGTCTGCTGTAAAGAGAGCTTTACTGTGCACACTGCAGAAGATATACCTACAGTATCTGACAACATGGGTATAAAACCTTTATAAAAAAAATAAAAGAAAAGCTGAAGTGGGCAGGAACCAGGAGCGCCTCATCAAGCAGTCTGTCTTCCGACTTTATTGCATACAGTGGTGATGTATGTCCAGGCGTAGGCACAGTGGTGAGGAACAGTTTCATTAGCCGCTGGTCGACTCCACTTGGTGACTGTACGCTCACAGCAGCATGAACAAAAATACAAAGCTACACCAGCTTGCCCCAAGATGGCTTCTTTATGAATCTCCAAAAAATTTAAGATTAAATGAACGAATGCACAAGAAAAAAAAGAGGCTCATTTTAAATAATGAAAGGATCCATTTGCAATTGTGTACCAACGCTTAGAAACTCTAGGAGGCACACTTTCACATCATCTCTTTGCAAAGAAAAAACAAACAAACAAACATCATAGCCTGCTGAGCAACAGCAGAACAAAACATAATCTGTGTGCCATAGTGGACCCTTGCTTATGCAAAGCAATCCTCACTATTTACCAGCCTTAGAAATGCTTCTGGAGAAATCTCCAAGAAATACAAGGGCATTTGCTATTTGCTGCTGGATTTCTAATGACGCTCCTATAATCTCTATACAAGGCTATGGGTGTGCGCTCTCTGTATTTCTAATGACGCTTCTATAATCTCTATAAAAGGATATGGGAGTGTGCTCTCTGTATTTCTAATGACGCTCCTATAATCTCTATACAAGGATATGGGAGTGTGCTCTGTGTATTTCTAATGACGCTCCTATAATCTCTATACAAGGATATGGGTGTGCGCTCTGTGTATTTCTAATGACGCTTCTATAATCTCTATACAAGGCTATGGGTGTGCGCTCTCTGTATTTCTAATGACGCTTCTATAATCTCTATAAAAGGATATGGGAGTGTGCTCTGTGTATTTCTAATGACGCTCCTATAATCTCTATACAAGGATATGGGTGTGCGCTCTGTGTATTTCTAATGACGCTTCTATAATCTCTATACAAGGCTATGGGTGTGCGCTCTCTGTATTTCTAATGACGCTTCTATAATCTCTATACAAGGCTATGGGTGTGCGCTCTCTGTATTTCTAATGACGCTTCTATAATCTCTATAAAAGGATATGGGAGTGTGCTCTCTGTATTTCTAATGACGCTCCTATAATCTCTATACAAGGATATGGGAGTGTGCTCTGTGTATTTCTAATGACGCTCCTATAATCTCTATACAAGGATATGGGAGTGTGCTCTGTGTATTTCTAATGACGCTCCTATAATCTCTATACAAGGCTATGGGTGTGCGCTCTGTGTATTTCTAATGACGCTCCTATAATCTCTATACAAGGATATGGGAGTGTGCTCTGTGTATTTCTAATGACGCTCCTATAATCTCTATACAAGGATATGGGAGTGTGCTCTGTGTATTTCTAATGACGCTCCTATAATCTCTATACAAGGCTATGGGTGTGCGCTCTGTGTATTTCTAATGACGCTCCTATAATCTCTATACAAGGATATGGGAGTGTGCTCTGTGTATTTCTAATGACGCTCCTATAATCTCTATACAAGGATATGGGAGTGTGCTCTGTGTATTTCTAATGACGCTCCTATAATCTCTATATAAGGCTATGGGTGTGTGCTCCAGCACCTTGACAGAGTGCCTCACAGGCTTGTCACACTCAGTTGGACGTTGTGGCACTTTACACTCACTGGGTGCTTTCCTGTAAAATGGCACCAATTTAAAAACAAAACCATTGGCACCCTAATTCATTCCCAATCCTGTCCTGGATTCAGGGATTTTTTAATCAAAGTGTTTTCTGTTAAAATAACGTTAATGAAAAGGAGTAACAGCAATTGCAAATGCATTCTTGTCTTTCAAAGTCCTTGAAGGCTATAGTGACACTAACACAGCTCTACAGATAATAAACTGCAAAAGAAATAAAAGCAGCTCCACAGAACGGTGTGAACTTGAAGCCAGTTTAAAAGAAAAACCATTCACAAGATTGTGTGGCGACATAAACCCAGCGTCCGCAGTTAAAAACAAAAAACCTTTTGCATAAATAACATTGCTTTATAAAAGATCCATTATAATTTCTTTTAAAGCATACAGTCATTAAAAGACAAGTCCTCTGGAAATATGCTGTGTACAAAACGTAACTTTTTCCCCCATTAAAATCAACATTTGAAAAAGGCACTTCATTCAGTAAGAGAAAAAGAAAGAAAAAGGGTCAGGTAAACAACTATAGATCAAGTAGAAACTGCCTGCACAGCAAGAAAAGAGGCCAACAAAAATCAAAATGAAATTGTCAGAGAACTACCCAAAACACTATTTTTTCCCCTTTTCTTCTTTTTTTGGTAAATATAAAGAAGTTATTATAAGTATTGTAAAATCTGTTGTCCGTATTCATTGTGTCCATTACGACTTCAGGATGTGTGTCTCCCTTTTAGAACTGAGCACACAATGCAGTCATCTCAGGTTGAACAGGAAGATCTGCAACAGAGCTGCTTCTCTGCGACATAAACCAAAAGCAGCCCTCTTGAGCGCTGTGCTGGATACGACAAGGCCCTCGTGGTTCTGGAGTCCTACTGGGGGGTGGAGAAGGGGGCTGGGCTGGGCGTCGGAGGAGGAGGGGGCGGGGCTGGTGCAGAAGGGGGCTGGGGGTTGGTGGAGGAGGGGGCTGGGCTGGGGGGGGGGGGGTGGAGGTGGAGGAGGGGGCTGGGCCGGGCTGGTGGAGGAGAGGGCTGGGCCGGTGGAGGAGGAGTTGGGCAGGGGGTCGGTGGAGTAGGGGGCTGGGCTCGGAGGGGGCCGAGCTGGTGTCGGTGGTTGTGGAATCCTTGAGGCGAGTGGAGGAGGGTGCTGGGTTCGGGGGGGGTGGGGGGAGTGGTCGGTGGTTCTGGAGCCTTCAAGGAGGAGGGGGCTGGGCTACGTTGGGTTGGCGTCGCTGGTTCTGGAGCCCTCGAGGCAGTGGCAGGGTCTCAGACGGCGCTACCTGCTTCGGAGGTTCTGAAGCACACTGTACACGTCCTCCTCTTTGCTCAGTCCTTCAAAGAAAGGGATCAGATCCATCAGCTCTGTGTCTGTGATGTCATCAAACCACGACTGCACAGGGACCTAGCAATGGGCGGGAGGAGGAGGCAAAAGGAGGATTATTTTTGTATTTAAATATTTGTATTGAATTGTCATTAATAGATCACAAATAACAAGCTTATCTCAAGAGAAACTGTCTAGTTTATCATCGTTACTCAACCAGAAGAGACCAATCATTAGATAATTCTTCAAAAGGCTAAAAAGCAATCGGAAATCATGGCCATGGATTGAAACACGGGTTGGTACTTTAGAAGGGTGCTGCAATGTCATCAGCACGTAGACCAGATTCTCATGTTTAATTCATTGTTTAGTTCCTGTACCAAAATCTGACAGTGTACCATATTCTGACTTCACATCCCTACTCCCTGCAGGAGGATACAGTCTAACATTTCAGTACTGAATGATGAATATATCGAGTTGTGCAGTGACTTTGAAGTCTTAATGAAATGAACGTCCCTTTGCTCATTTACTGGGTGATTTCACTTACGCAGTACTTGTTAGTAAATAGTCATAAACACTTGGAAAGCTGATACTACAAGTACATGTGTAAAGGTCCTCTGTCTTGTGGTATACAAAGTAGGATTGCAAAAATTAAACACACACACCGACACACACACACTTACTGCATTTTCTGGATGGAAGATGTAGGATGCTGGTGAATTGTCCACTATAATAACTTTGCTGAGCTCTCTTCCTAATCGACTCAGGTCTTTGACGTAGTTCCCTCTGTGGAAAACACAGGATTCTCTGAACAGCCTGGCTCTGAATACACCCCATTGATCCAGCAGGTCTGCCACTGGGTCTGCATACTTAAAAACAAGAGCACAAGAGACCATGAGCACTGTGCAATGAAACTACAAGTTACACAAGTAAAAACAGTCCAGTAACTAATGATGCTTAAGCACGATGGAATCTCTTCAAACCAAATCGACAGGACTCAGAAAGCAGAAAGCTGCCCTCAACAGCTGCTTGTATTCCTGAACAGTTATTCAATGATCATGAATAAAATAAAGAAATACATAAAAAATATGCTATTACTTTAGGGCTTTGAAAAAAAATAAAAATAATACATTGTCCATAAAGTTCCTTATTTTTTTTTATCCTACTTTAAACTGTGTCTGTGAGTTTAGGCTTGCAAGAAATTATTGCATGTAAATCAATCATACTAATTAGAAACATTATCTGAATATTAAACACGAAAGGAAGCAGAATGCAGTTCTGCCAGTTTAAAACAAATCTCTTGAGTTATACACACTGGTACCACTGTCCTCGTGGGAGAGACTGCTCATTACAATCTCTAGAGTTATACACACCGATACCACAGAGAGAATGCTCATTACAATCTCGAGTTATACACACACTGGTACCACTGCCCTTGTGGGAGAGACTGCTCATTACAATCTCTTGCATGTTTTTAAAAGAGGAGACGGTTTTCTATTCAAGGATACAGAGATATTTAGTGAGCAAGTAGTCTGAGTGAAGTTATCCAGCAACAAACTCCCCATAGCCCCAGTTGTACTGCTTTCCTAGAAAAAGGAGAACATTTCAAGGGGCCATTCTACTTGTAAGATGTCTTACTCGTGACAATATGTAGCATATTTCTAAAACAGGAGACGATTACCTATGTAGAGATACCAAGGTATTTAGTAATAAGGGGTCTGAGTGAAGAAAAATGGGCAACACAATCCCCAGCCCTAGTCTTGCTGTCAATCATGTGTTTCCAGTACCAGTGCTGCATATCATATAGTTGTGCTCTTCAGTAGAAACATTAGAAGGTGCTGTTTGAACTCTTGACTGTTAAACCAAAAGGAAAATGGTTTGTTTTTGTTGTCGTTTAAAAATAAATAACCACACACACACAGTGGTTTGCAGAAGTATTCACCCCCCTGCAAAGTTTTCACATTTTGTTGGCACCTGAGCATACTCCACGACGCTTTCAAATTAGACTTTACATGTAGACTACTCCACATTGATAAAGTTAAAAAATGAACATAGCATATAAATAAGTAAGATTTCCAGAGAAAAACAGATTAATCTCAGTTGCATAAGTATTCAACCCCTTTGATACTGCAGCCCTAAATCAGCTCAGGTGCAAATGATTTGTTTGAACGGTCACAGAATTAGTGAAATGGTTTCAGCCTGTACTCAAAGTGGTTTAACTTGTAGATAATTTCCCTCAGGTATATAAAGACTTTCAAGCAGCAACTCACACAGTGACCCAACAAAGCAGCCATGAAGACCAAGGAGCTTTTGAAACAAGTCAGGGATAAAGTGGTACAGAAGCACAGAGCAGAAGGGTAAAAGAAAATTTCAAAAGGCACTGATTAGCTCAGCACAGTGAAGTCCATCATTAAGAAGTGGAAGATGCATCATACCACCGACACTACCCAGATCAGGTCACCCTCCCAAACTTAGCAGCCAGGCAAGCAGGAAACTGGTTTGGGATGTCACTCTGTAGCCAACAATGACCTTGAGAGACCTGCAAAGTTCTGTGTCTGAGATGAGAGTCAGTGTTCACACATCAACAATAAGCTGGTCCCTACACAAAGCTGGCCTGTATGGACAGGTGGCAAGAAAGAAGCCATTACTCAAAAAGACTCATCTTGAAGCATGTATGGAGTTTGCGAAAAAGCATGTAGATGGTACTGCAGACATGTGGAAAAAGGTTTTGTGGTCAGACGAGACAAAAATTGAACTTTCCAGTCTAAATTCCAAGCATTACGTCTGGCGCAAGCCCAACACTGCACATCACTTAGTCAATACCATCCCAACTGTCAAGCATGGTGGTGGCAGCATCATGTTATGGGGATACTTCTCTTCAGCAGGTACTGGGAAGCTTGAGGGGAGAATGGATGGTGAAAAGCACAGGTGAATCCTTAAGGAAAACCTGTTTGGAGTCAGCCAAGACTCTGAAACTGGGGAGGAAATTCACATTTCAGCAGGACAATCACACGAAGCACAAAACCAAAGCCCCACTTGAGTGGTTGAACAAGAGAATTAATGTTCTTGAGTGGCCCAGTCAAAGTCCTGACTTGAATTCAATTGAAAATTTATGGTGAGACTTGAAGATTGCAGTCCATCGATGATCCCCAACAAACTTATCAGAACTGGAGCAATTTTCCTGTGAAAAATGGGCAAATATATCACCATCCTACCGTGCAAAGCTAGTAGAGACCTATCCAAAAAGATGCATAGCAGTAATTGCTGCAAAAGGTGCTTCTACCAAGTACTGTCTTAACCCTTTGCGGTCCTATGTCGGACCTGGTCCGACATCATCAAAAAGACGCAAAAAACGGGGTTTTAGTCATTTTTTCTCCGGAAAAAGCAGAGAAAACCATTCAATGGGCGAGTGGGAGCGACAGGAGCCGAGACAAGCCGAAAAAAAAATACAAAAAAAAAAGGGCGTATCTCATGAATAGTCATACTTGCCCCTGGCATCTGATAATGGAGGCCATAAGGACTATTATTATTATTATTATTTATTTCTTAGCATATGTGAAAGCTATAGTGAACGAAAGGGTGGGGCGTGGCTGGAGATGCCTAGTGAGTGCTTTGTTGATATGCAGGGCCTTTTAAACCCGTTTGACTGTGGAAAAAAATACTTTTAAACAGCACGTCTAAAATTAACTGTGTGTGTAAAAATGAATTGGATCTGACGCGCACTTAATAAATTGACTGCAAAGGGTCAAGGGGCTGAATACTTATGCAACCAGTAAATTTCATTTTGTACATTGTCTTTGCAAGTTTTGCTGACATTTAACCTCCTCCTCATATAACAGCATTCAGTTTAACCACTACAGCTTTGAATAAAAAAAAAAGTTAATTTGAAAAACTGTGCATAAATTATTTGTAATTCAACGAAATGTGAAAACTTTGCAGGGAGGTGAATACTTCTGCAGACCACTGTATATATATATAGAAGTATTCACCCCCTACCAATAATGTCACAAACATGTTTTCCTCAAGGATTTGCCTGTACTTTGCACCATCCATTCTCCCCTCTATCCTGACAAGCTTCCCAGTCCCTGCTGAAGACAAGCATCCCCATAACATGATGCTGCCACCACCATACTTGACAGTTGGGATGGTATTAACTGAGTGATGTGCAGTGTTGGGCTTGCGCCAGACGTAACGCTTGGAATTTCCACATATCTGCAGTACCATCTACATGCTTTTTCGCAAACTCCATACGTGCTTTAAGATGAGGCTTTTTGAGTAATGGATTCTTTCTTGCCCCCCGTCCATACAGGCCAGCTTTTTGTAGGGACCAGCTTATTGTTGATGTGTGAACACCGACTCCCATCTCAGACACAGAATTTTGCAGATTTCTCAAGGTCATTGTTTGCTTCAGTGACATCCTGAACCAGTTTCCTGCTTGCCCGGCTACTCAGTTTGGGAGGGCGACCTGATCTGGGTAGTGTCTGGGTGGTATGATGCATCTTCCACTTCTTAATGATGGGCTTCACTGTGCTGAGAGGGATATCCTTCTTCTGCTCTGTGCCTTTCTACCACTTTATCCCTGACTTGTTTCGAAAGCTCCTTGGTCTTCATGGCTGCTTTGTTGGATCACTAAGTGAGTTGCAGCTTGAGTCTTTATATACCTGAAGGAAATTACGTACAAGTTAAACCACTTTGAGTACACACAGGCTGAATCCATTTCACTAATTTTGTGACCTTTCAAACAAATAATTTGCACCTGAGCTGATTTAGGGCTGCAGTAGCAAAGGGGTTGAATACTTATGCAACTGAGATTAATCAGTTTTTCTCTGTAAATCTTACTTATTTATATTCTTTATCAATGTGGAGAACTTTGTGTAGATTCTACATGTAACGTCTAATTTGAAAGTGTCATGGAGTACGCTCAGGTGCCAACAAAATGTGAAAACTTTGCAGGGGGGTGAATACGTCTGCAAACCACTGTATGTATGTATGTACAGTACTGTGCAAAAGTTTTAGGCAGGTGTGAAAAAATGCTGTAAAGTAAGAATGCTTTCAAAAATAGACATGTTAATAGATTATATTTATCAATTAAATAAATGCAAAGTGAGTGAACAGAAGAAAAATCTAAATCAAATCCATATTTGGTGTGACCACCCTTTGCCTTCAAAACAGCATCAATTCTTCTAGGTACACTTGCAAAAAGTCAGGGATTTTGTAGGCATATAGTCAGGTGTATGAATAAACAATTATACCAAACAGGTGCTAATGATCATCAATTCAATATGTAGGTTGAAACACAATCATTAACTGAAACAGAAACAACTGTGTAGGAGGAATAAAACTGGGTGAGGAACAGCCAAACTCAGCTAACAAGGTGAGGTTGCTGAAGACAGTTTACTGTCAAAAGTTATACACCATGGCAAGACTGAGCACAGCAACAAGACACAAGGTAGTTACACTGCATCAGCAAGGTCTCTCCCAGGCAGAAATTTCAAGGCAGGACAGGGGTTTCCAGATGTGCTGTCCAAGCTCTTTTGAAGAAGCACAAAGAAATGGGCAACATTGAGGACCGTAGACGCAGTGGTTGGCCAAGGAAACTTACTGCAGCAGATGAAAGACACATCATGCTTACTTCCCTTTGCAATCGGAAGATGTCCAGCAGTGCCATCAGCTCAGAATTGGCAGAAAACAGTGGGACCCTGGTACACCCATCTACTGTCCAGAGAAGTCTGGTCAGAAGTGGCCTTCATGGAAGACTTGCGGCCAAAAAGCCATACCTCCGACGTGGAAACAAGGCCAAGCGACTCAACTATGCACGAAAACACAGGAACTGGGGTGCAGAAAAATGGCAGCAGGTGCTCTGGACTGATGAGTCAAAATTTGCAATATTTGGCTGTAGCAGAAGGCAGTTTGTTCGCCGAAGGGCTGGAGAGCGGTACACGAATGTGTGTCTGCAGGCAACAGTGAAGCATGGTGGAGGTTCCTTGCAAGTTTGGGGCTGCATTTCTGCAAATGGAGTTGGGGATTTGGTCAGAATTAATGGTCTCCTCAATGCTGAGAAGTACAGGCAGATACTTATCCATCATGCAATACCATCACGGAGGCATCTGATTGGCCCCAAATTTATTCTGCAGCATGACAACGACCCCAAACATACAGCGAAAGTTATTAAGAACTATCTTCAGCGTAAAGAAGAACAAGGAGTCCTGGAAGTGATGGTATGGCCCCCACAGAGCCCTGATCTCAACATCATCTAGTCTGTCTGGGATTACATGAAGAGAGAGAAGCAGCTGAGGCTGCCTAAATCCACAGAAGAACTGTGGTTAGTTCTCAAAGATGTTTGGGCCAACCTACCTGCCCGAGTTCCTTCAAAAACTGTGTGCAAGTGTACCTAGAAGAATTGATGCTGTTTTAAAGGCAAAGGGTGGTCACACCAAATATTGATCTGATGTAGATTTTTCTTCTGTTCACTCACTTTGCATTTTGTTAATTGATAAATATAAACTATTAACATGTC
>NC_081191.1:92553591-92563591 GCF_902713425.1 Acipenser ruthenus | reverse complement strand
GAACCAGGTTTCAAGCCACTGTTCCTGCTAAAGTATCTTTCATGTAGTAAAAAAAATAACCATGAAGACATTTGCAAGTGAATGAATAAATGAATTAATCTTCTTCCAGCATTCCACACAGTCTTCTTGTCTCTCTTCCGAGTGTCACAGCCGACCCCTAGTGCAAGTAATGGAGAACAGGCCAATCTGGAAGCACACAGCCTATCCTGGATTACTTGAACCAGGTCACAGCTTCTCCAGCGTCAGGGTAACTTAACCTAAACAAACCACAAACACTGCAGGGGTCCTGAAGAGTCTACATGCTGTCCTCAGTAGGGTTAAGAAGGGACAGTGCCCCTGACAAGGGAGTCAGCAGCACAGGTCTACAGCAGGGCAGCATCTTGTTTGTATGCTAGCCAGCGCGCACTGTGTCTCAAGGCTCCACCCACAGATAACCTCAATATCAGTCACTGGAGAGGACAACTGTCCTCTGCTTGGGATTATGGGAAACCTGATTGATCCCCTTAGATGTGTTTGAGGTGTTGTTCTTTCTTGCTCCCATTCACCTGCTTTCTTTTCTTTTGCTGACCCTGGGCACTTGCAGTGCAAAAGTTAAAAGGAGATACAATATGCACGGATTGAACTGGGCTAAAATAACCCTCAGACATTCATTTTAGTTTATTTAATTCAGATTTGTAAATAAAACAACGCTTCTGTTTACTCCCTGGGAGGAGCCTGTGCTGCAAGTGGTGTTTTATTTTTTTTAAATTAATTTTTTAATTTTTAGAATACTCAAAACAGATCAAAACTGGTGCCTCATCACAAACGTCCGCTGTGGTGCATAGGGTTAGAAACAATATCAAAGTAAAAGGAAAGGAAACTCTGCAACTCGCATATTAAAGATTACTTCATTGGTTAAGAAAACGCTTTGTGTTGGCTTAGCATTGTCTTCATCAGACCCTGAGGACAATGCTAAGCAGAAAAGCTTGTTTTTTTATGGATTTAACTTCTGGAAACAGAACTGCATTTCAGCACTGAAACTGGACAAATGCATGATACACCACAGTGCCAACTATTATTATTATTATTATTATTATTATTATTATTAATAATAATAACCCAATGATTTGAAACCTGCACAATGTACCATTCTGAAAGTGTTTGATAAATGGCTTGCAGTGCTGTATATATGGTTTAAAAGAGAGCTCTCACCTGGTGGACTGTGCCATCAATCTCTACAGGAACGATGAAATCAGCATTGCTAATAGGCTGTCAAGAAAGAAAAACAAGTTCATGAAATAGAAAGAATTGATCTCAAAGAATGTCAGGAAACCCCAATGCAATGTTATTCTGCCTGTACATATTTAAAATCACAAAGTAAGTGCCTGCCCTGCATGTTTTTATTTAGCACTGAGAAGTGAGCAAAGCACTAGTGTTAGATACAGTACCTCCAGTATCACACATTATTGTCCCCTTCAGCCTTCTATGTAGCCAATAGCTGACGTGTCTCAGAGATACAGTACTTTGCTTTCAAAAGGAGGTGCCAGGAATGATTGGCAGATAATGCAAATACAGACAAGGCTACAAAACATCACATTTCAATTTGTTTTGATTACTTTCTAAGGCTGGCGAAAGACTGAGTTCAAAATGATAAAAGAGGATGCAGACGAGCTTTTAAAAATGGATGTAGCAAACAAATACAATAAAAAAAAAAAAGTTAGCTACTACAACCACTTCAAATTAGAGTTGAAATCGTTAATTGCGAACTTGTCCATCAAAAGCAAAATGGTCTGCACCCTTCCGACTATACGTGGCTCAGAAGCACCGGGTTTGTGTATTCACTGTGCTCAAACCAAGGCTGAAACTAACCAGAGTCTGATTACAGATCACTATTAGGATGACTGTGCTCAAACCAAGGCTGAAACTAACCAGAGTCTGATTGCAGATCATTATTAGGATAACTCGTACTTGAGCCTCTGCTCTCAGCATACAAAGGTGCGTTTAAAGCAGGCCGCACTGGGAGGCCTGGGCATCAAACTCCTGTGCTTCTCCCTTTCATTTGCTTGGACTGCTGTTTGAAATTCATCAGTTAAATACAGTCGTGTGCAGATGTATAAGAACACCTCAAGATTTGTCATTTATATTATTATTAGTACTATTATTTATTTCTGAGCAGACGCCCATATCCAGGGCGACTTACAATTGTTACAAGATATGACATTATTTTTACATAGTTGGGTTTTTACTGGAGCAATCTAGGTAAAGTACCTTGCTGAAGGGTACAGCAGCAGTGTCCCCCACCTGGGATTGAACCCACAACCCTCCAGTCAAAGAGTCCAGAGCCCGAACCACTACTCCACACTGCTGCCCAATATATATCATTTATATACCTACTTGCATGAAATTTGTGATATACAAACACTAGGCACACGTGTAAAAATGTTAGAGCACTTTGCGCTTAAATTAGGCATCTTAAAACAACTTCTAAAAAGTTGCATGCATTTTACCATTTGTGGCTGTGTTCCTTTTCCCTTACTATTTTAAATGAATTGCATGTGTAGCACTAATTTGCCGATTTTGACATTTTCCCAAGATGTTCAGTTCCAGTCGTTTGATTTCACTCTGATGAGGTTGCACTCTACTGCAGTTCTTACTGTATGTTGTAAATGTGTAGGGCAGTAGCTCGTTTCAGATCGGACACTTTTCAGATGTCATGATACAGTGGGCTACATTTTCCAATTCCCCTTATTAAGCTGTGTTAAAATGGACATTTATTTAAGTTAAGAAGCATTTTGGGGGACATGCAGTATGAATGAAATATCACTTTGGTGTAAAACAGGCGGAGTTGAAGAAGGTGGGATTACAGTAGGGCTGTGCCGAAGCTCGGATTTTCTAAGGAATTACCTTTCAGAAATGTGAAGTTGTTGGGTATTAATTAAATGGAATGAAACGTGTTAATTACTCAACAGAGAACAATGCGTTCACTCGCTTACACAACCATTAAGCATCAATCACTACAAATCTGACATGTTACTGAACAAAAACTCACTTTCATTTCATAAGCAATTATTTATTTATCTTACCATTCTTTTATCCTTCTGATATGAAATCATCCCCCCACTTTCCTTAGAAAGGCATCATCTCTGCAGTGAATTGTGGGATTGTAGCCCTGGGCAAGGTGTTATCTTGTATTAAACTTGACAAAGAACTACATATCCCAGTTTCCACAGCGGTAGCTCGAGTTAGGTTCAATGAAAGGTCATATTTACAGCTCTCAAATGGGCTTGCACAGCTCTCAATGGGCTTGCACAGCACTCAATGGGCTTGCACAGCACTCAATGGGCTTGACATTTCATTGATCCCGACTCCTCTCCCAGCATTTTGAAAAACGGATTTATGACCAGGGATATGTTAACATAAAATATCAAAACAATTGTGATTATGTTGAAAAAAAATATTCCAGGAATACATACGACAAAGCAGAAAGCTAGGGAAAATAATGCGTTACGTTTTAAAAGCTACAGCCTGTTCAGGAACACTTCAAGTAGAAATAAATATGGCATGCCAGGAGGGGGTGCCAGTGCACTTCACAAACAGTCTAGATTCTGAATTGAACTGCTGGAGCTCAGCCCATGTTTAGAGTTAGCCAGTTTCTATATCACTGCTCCTACAGTACAGTACACAAACTCTACTGTGGATGGATGCAAGTTCCATGCCCAAGGCCAATGTCACAGTCGACACAAGGCAAAGATCCAGCTTCACTTAGATGCCTTGCTTAAGAATATTCTCATTCACACTTCGGAACGATTAGTCTAGTCTGGCGTGTAACAGCTGAATAAATATGAATATCCTTAAGAGGATGGGTTTGAATCTCGTGTAAGACGCACATTCAGCGTGACCTTGGGTAAGTCAGCTGGAAACTACATGTGAAATGGACTGCCGGGATACCCATAAGCACAAAGCCAGTGCACTCACATATAGAGAGGACTGCATAATCACAGACATCAATCCATCGGTTAAATACAACAGGTATTAGAGACTTTGCAGTGTGACAGAAAGACACACTTTGAACGGGGAAAAAATCTAACAAAACAAACAAAAAAAGATGTCTGCATGTTATGTAGTTGTGAATTTGCATGTGAACTAAATGAAAACCGTATACAGTACAGGGCAAGCCGAGCCTCTCTTTGCAATAGAGGCAATAACACCAGGTACTGCACTGGCGCGCCTGCATAGCTGCATCTAGTCTACCATAGCTGAACGTTTCCATGGATACAACTTCACTTGAAAACTTTAGTTGAGAAAGTCCCGAAGTGGATGCCAGAACATAGAGTCCAATGGATATGTGACATTTTTGGGTGGAATTGTGAACTTTGCTACAAGCATGAAACTTGGTAGGGTTCTCCATTAGGACCCCCTGAATGATTCAGGATATGGAGGCACTCCACAATTATTTTTTTTTTGCAAATTGTAGGGTTTTTTTTAAAGTGGACCCGATTTTCTGCCATTTCAGACATATTCCTGATTACAACTATCCCATACGCCATAATTGAAACCATCACATTTCTTACTCCTACAATAGAAAAGGTGCTTTTAAGTCTATAGCAATGGATACAAATATCCGTAGGATCCTAAGACTTGCAGAAAAAGAATGACATGCTAAACTGGTTGTTTGATCACTATCAATACTTGCCAAAACAGCAGATGTAGTCAGATATTTTACTTTGTGGTATTCAAAAGTCACTTCTAAGTGTTATTACTACATTTTAATAATTGGGGGGGTCTGCACATTGAGATGGCTTTCCTAAAAGTTATTGGAGATTGGCTGAAAGACAGTGGATGGACAGAGTCACTTGTGGATGCAAAAGTAGCATCACCAGGTACTGCAGACTCATTCCTCAAAGCTAGTCAAGTTACAAGGGCCTGCCGTGCACACCAAATTACTGTATGCACTCTCTACTGCCTAATGCACAAAGCATATACACATTTAACCACATTAGTACCAGAAAGTACCAAGCCCCTTTCACTTGATGATTGGTGCACTTACAACAGCTGATACAAGTCCCCCCTTTCACTTCTGGTGGATTACCTTTCACTTGGAGCTTTTGTTGCTGATCTTTGTCAGGTCCCTACGTGATGGCAAATTCACACTATGTGCAGGCACTAGCTGCAATGGCTCTTTGGTTATTTGCCTTTAACCATCCAAATTATTCCAGATGGCTGTGTGTACATTCAATAATGAGCACTGTATCTGACACACACCCAGAAATTGCAGTAGAGTTTGAAAATGGACACTTTGTTATTATGTTCCAATATCCCCACAGACCAAGCTCATGAACAGAACATGAACTGTTAAGGGGGAGGGAGGGGCAGTTGGACTGACTGAAAACCCAGCAGCACTTCATAAGTGGACAGTAGGGGGCCCAGAGGTAGCTTCAGTAATCCAGGAGTTTGATGTGGCACTTATCGTTATGGAACAGGCTTCTAATGGAGATCATTTACAGTACCATGAACAAAAGAAATGGGTGCAAGCTGCTTTTGCCAAGAATGTGCATTCTCTGGTGCAGGTCATTGAAAACAATGGGAATCCTCTTTTGGAGAAAAATACTGTATTCCTTTGAATTTAAGATACGCTTTTTTAACCATTTTCTGCTTCTCAAAAACAGCCTATGTCTTAAATTTGATATAGTAGTGATCCGTGTATTAAAATAACAACAAAAGACGTGACTAGTGTTGTTGTACGGCGGACCAGTGACAAAGTTGAAGTAGATGGAACCAGAAAACAATTGTTCACTAGAAAAAGAAGAGCCATTGCCAACATTCCACCTACCCAAGCAGCATTGTTGCAGCACGTGAAGTGGGCTATGTACCACACTGGACACATCTGGGGCCAGTCATTCACTTGCTCTCTTGAGCGTCCAGATCCTTGCAATTGGAGATGGGTTCAAGGGACTACAGGACAGTGGCAACCTCTGTGGACCACACTCCCAGAGGCTTTACACTCTTGTCAAGAGTTGCTTGCTAAGTTGTGCATACACAAAGGGATGCAAAGGTTGTTGCAGATGTTTCAAAGATGCCTTAAAATGCACAGCCCTTTGCAAATGCAGTGGAGAATGTGAGAAGGACTAGACAATAAATTATATAAATTACTGTGTACATGTTTAAGAATCATCATAACTTGGACATGAAAAAAGTACTCAGTGTGAGCTATTGAAGCATTCTGTTGTGTTTGAATGTTGTTAAAATAATGTAAGCATTACTAAATTACTAGTGAGTGGAGCTAGTTTTGTTGTACACTGTTTGTCTTACTATTTTGGTCTCACCATTTTAAGTACCAAGATGAATGGTTTGACTTCTTCATTGAAATGCTCTACATGTATACCAAAAGCATGTGGTGGCCATTTTGAAAAACAAAAAAAACAACTATTTATATATTTTATTTCAAAATGCCTCCATATCCATTTCTTATTAGTATGTAAAAAACTATTACTCTGCCAAGTTTCATGCGTGTAGCAAAGTGCACAATTTTTTCACATATCCGCTGGACTAATACTGCATTACTTGCATCTAAAATACAGAGAAGCAAGCTAAATTAAATTAATGGCAGCAAGTCAAACAAAAAGAAAAAAACACATGTACAGGCTCCCCCCCCCATGCTTTCCCCCGTTTACATTGGTTTGACATGTTTTTGAATATGCTTTACCATACCTCTCTATTCTTTACAATGCTTATCCATGCTTTACCATACCTCGCTATTCATTATTTTTTTGAAATTTAGTAGGTCGCCAAATTTTTAGAACATTCAATTATTTTTAGGCTCAGCTCACCGCTACCACCCCCGCGCTGACTCGGGAGTGGCGAAGACTAACACAGACTGTCCTCCGAATCGTGTGCTGTCAGCTGACCGCTTATGTACACACTGCAAACTTACCATGCAGCCACCTCAGAGCTACAGCGTCGGAGGACAACGCAGCTCTGGGTAGCTTACAGGCAAGCCTGCAGGTGCCCGGCCAAGACTACAGGGGTCGCTGGTGTGCGGTGAGCCAAGGACACCCTGGCCGACCTAAGCCCCCACCCCCCCGGGAGCTCTCGTCCACAGTCTGCAATGGAATAGCCTGGACTCGAACCGGCGACATCCAGGCTATAGGGCTCATCCTGCGCCACTCGGGAGCCAGAACCTCACTATTCTTTACAATGCTTACCTACGCTTTACCATGCTGTCACTGTGCTTTAATACACTTTGCTTTGCTTTTACTGTGGGACACTTTCATAAGGTGGTTTATTAACCCTTTGCGGTCCATTGTTGGACTGGGTCCGACATTGCAATTATTCCTCTCAGGTCCTTTGTCGGACTGGGTCCGACATCATTATAGCAATGCAAAAAACAGGTTTCTAGTCGTTTTTTCTCCGGAAAAAGCCGAGAAAACCATTCAATTGCCGAGTGGGAGCGACAGGAGCCGAAACAAGTCTGGGGAAAAAAAAAAAAAATAAAAAAAAAAAAAAAAAGGCGTATCTCATGAATAGTCATATATGGCCCTGGTATCGGATAACGGGGCGGTCATAGTAAACAAGCTGGCTGAGTGCGTCAGCGCACAGAGACTATCATGGACATTTGCAGAGCTTTTTTCAGATGTTATAGTAATAAAATAATGACTTTGATCGCAATATTGAGGAGTTTGGTGATAACGAGTGATCCGGAGATGATTGATCGGTATGTACGACTATTATTTTTATTATTATTTATTTCTTACATAGATGAAAGCGATAGCGAAAGAAAGGGTGTGGCGGGGCTGGAGAAGCCTAGTGAGTGCTTTGTTGATATGCAGGGCCATTTAAACCTGTTTGACTGTGGAAAAAAATACATTTTAAACAGCGCGTCTAAAATTAACTGCGCGTGTGAAAATAAATTGGACCTGACGCGCACTTAATAAATGGACTACAAAGGGTTAAACAAACTTGGATATCATGTTAAGGTAATATTTGTTATAGCCATTATCTGATCTGCCTCCATTTTTGAGAAAAATAAAACAAAAAACACATTTTCATGAAGGAGACATTAAACGTTACCTTAAAAGAACTGTGCACCAAAGTTTCATCCAAGTCGATCACCACACACTTCCTGCCATAATCTGATGTGTTGATTTCAGGGAGGAGGAATTTCTCTGGAGGCTGGAAGTCAATGTAAAAGTTGAAGACATGTGAGAAACAGTGCTGGAGCTCTCAGGTTCTACCTGTCCACACTGCTCCCCAGTAACCGATAGCAGCAACAATACAGAAAGCAGAGTGGAGCAGACAGAGCTCGTGTGAAAAGAGTGGAATCACTTCAGTATTGAAAATGTATAGTGATGCATGTGATGTTTAAAAGTGAAGGCAAACATGGAATGAACTACATTGTTACGCAATGAGGATGTTTATTAGTTCCAAATACCGACATTACATTCTGCACTGAACGTTATTGTATAGATACAATACGTGCCACTAGTGTGAACAGAGATAAGACAAATTACCTTCCCTTGGGGGAGAAGCTCCCAATACCCCCCCAGGGGAAGGTAACTTGATCAATGGCACTCTCTCTGCTATCTAAACAATAACATTCAATGTTGAATGTAATGCTTGGTATTTGGAATTAATAAATGTTCAGATTTGACACATGGTCTGGTCTCATCATTGCGTTACAATGTAGTGAATTCCATGTTTCTCTTCATGTTTAACCTGACAGTGAAGGGAGGTAGAGGATGCTCTTTAATTACATGTTTCTCTTCATGTTTAACCTGACAGGCTTGTAATGTAGCCTCGCTCCCTTGCTTTAAAACTTCAGAAAAATGAGACCCCACACACAGGCTTGTAATGTAGCCTCGCTCCCTCCCTTTAACCCTTTGCGGTCCATTGTCGGACCTGGTCCGACATTGCAATTATTCCTATCTGGTCCATGGTCGGACCCTGTCCGACATCATCAAAAAAACGCAAAAAACGGGTTTCTAGTCGTTTTTTCTCCAGGGCCTTTTAAATCCGTTTGACTGTGAAAAAAAAAACAGCCTAAAATTAACTGCACGTGTGAAAATAAATTGGACCCGACGCGCCTGACGCGCACTTAATAAATGGACTGCAAAGGGTTAAAACTTCAGTAAATGAGACACCACACACAGGCTAGTGATGTAGCCTCGCTCCCTCCCTTTAAAACGTCTGAAAATGCCACTCCTTCAAGGAATGCATGCATATTCTGCATTCACAACTTAAAGCAACGTTTTGTTAAAGTTAGTCATACAGTGTACTGCGCATTTCAGTGCCAAACATTCACAATGATCACCTCTGCTACGATCACCTGATAAGTGACAGCTTGACAGGTGATGGTAGGAGTACCTCAAGCTCAAGCACAAGCACATACTTAATCAGTTAGTCATTTATTTAGTGTTTCTGTTCTTTATTAAAGCTTTTTTTATAACATTCAGCTAAAGGTGTAGTGCCCCATACTGTAAAAATATACAGCCTATTCTGTAACAGACAGGTTGCTACTGTATAAGGCAGTAGTGGTGTAGTCCAGCTGAAATTTAATAGGCAAGCCAAGTGACATGACTCGCATCTCAAGCACAGCTGTCTGATTCAATCTTTACTGGAGTCCTCTTGATGCAATGAAAAGAGCATTGAGAACTTCTGTTACGAACTACGTTTTTGCAGTGCATTGACTGTGGACCCGGACCCAAACACAAGCGAAGCTCTTCCCGGAACGGCATGCAGTGAAGCGGCTGCTGTAGTGACAGTGAACCACCAAGACAACTCTTCAAAAGAAGACGGGAATTTGTAGAATAATTCTTGTTTAAGAATCTATATTTGAGTGGCCGTCCGGTGCCTTCAGATTCAGGACGACACCACTGCTAGTAACATGGGAGTTTGATGGGACACTGCAGCATTAATAACAAAATAAATAACAAAAAACAGACAAATACAAAATCGATGGACACAACAGGCAATTAGCAAAGGCAGCATGCAAAAGGGCAATGATGAAAAGGATAATACTGTACAT